>NW_007578673.1:0-256865 GCF_000690725.1 Stegastes partitus | reverse complement strand
CTCTGCCCCCCACCACCCCTTCACACTGACTGCCCTTACCCCTCATAGCTGCGCTGCAGGTGCCACTGTTGAAGTTTTAATAAAGATTTTTTCCCTTTAGAAGAAAGTAAAACTAATTAATAAATGACTCTTAGATGGGGTAATGGTTTATTCCAGCCAGTTATTCCTTTTTATATTTTAATCTCTCCCTTACCACTTAAAACCGAGGACGATCATCCTCAAGCCTCTATAGACCAGCCTCCTCTGGTTGGTTTTCTTTCTGCAGATATCTGTATGTCATTGTCGCCTTAGTCTTTCACTACCTGCATGAATGGATATTATTTTCACAAAGCACTTTCTTCCAACTGATGTTTCTTGCCTCTTGTAAACTGAGTCACATTGTTGTGAAAGTGCTGCCATCGTCAATGTATAAGGCCATTTCAAGTGTAACAGTCATTGAGCTGTAAATTCTTCTGGAAAAAAAAAAAAAAATCAGTATTTCTCAGTACTGTAGAGTGCTGCTGACCTATTCAGCAGAACAGTTATGTTTATTGACTGTCCAGTCTCCTGGCAAATCTACTGTCTATTGAATCAGTTTTGGGGAGTTCAGTTAAAAAAAAAAGTCATATCTAATATCATCCTTGTGTTTCAGCTCTATAATAATCATAAATGACAAGCATCAAGCCCTGAACTTGTTCCACATTGCTAAATAGAGGGACTGCTTTTGGGGAGTTTGAGCTTTGTGTACTTGATCTGATATCTGAAAAGACGAGGTGAAAGTGGCAGTGTTATCCTCTTTTGACAGAAAGCGGATGAAGCTTGATTGTAGTGCTAAGACTATTGTGATTATCTCTTCATAGTTGTGAGTAAAGTGGAGGAAGAATAAGAGGATTTTATGTTCTTTCTGCTGTTTGGGGATTTTTCTAAATCTTCCCACGCCACTGGTCTTTGTTTCCCATACACTTCACTTTAATAGCATCGCAGCGTTTCACAGCACCTGCAGTCAGGTGTGGTGTATGTGTGTATTTATTATGTGAGCACATGTGTGTCAGGAAGAGTGCATGGCTCCATAAAATATTCATAGCCAGCGTTCTGCGACATTATTCCTAACATCAATATTGCATTGAGCCTTTAAATGCTTTTGTTTCAAGGCACTTGTGTCAAAACTGCACTGTTGTGCAGGTCTGTCAGGATCCATCCTGCGACACTTTATTGAGACACATCTTGTGCGGGTGACAGATAGAAAATAGGAAGCATTAATGGGTGAAGAGCTGCAGGAAGAGACAGATGGTGGCTGATGGTGAGTTAACAGGGGGGACAGCTAGAAAGCAAGAATTTAAAATTTGTTTTGTTTTGATATTAGGGCAAGGGTGATGATGTTCACCTGTGGAGTACTCAGTAATGATTAATGGGTTTAATGGGTTTTCTCCATCAATTTTGACCACTTCTACATTCGCCTTTGCTCTTATAAAGTGGAACCTCACTATTTATCCTGCTAATATTATTCTAATACAGGTATTTGATCTTGACACGTGTTGTCCAATATACACCTATAAGGAAACACAAGGCAGAAATAGACGCTTGGAGTAATTTGGAAACAGTGTCGTAACGTAGTTTATCCAGCAGAACATGCTCCGTCGTTGCTGTTTACGAAACTGCCAGTGCTGTCTGCAGCACATGTAGCAGAGTACATGTCACAGCTGAGCAGACAGTGGAGTCAAGCAGTGTCTGCAGTAAGTTCCATATTAATTTGTGAAATACATTGCTGTAAAGTCAATAAACATTTTCTCTTTTCAATTTATCCCTAACATATACTGTATGTAAAGAATATTGGCACCAAAAATTCAGTTTTAATTAGTCCGTACTGCAAAGTCTGCAGCGCAAAAGCTTGCCTTGTCTAGAGTCACTTAACACTGAGGTGCAGCATCTCTGATACCCAACCTGTGCATATTTACTCCTAAGTACTTTTGTTTGATGTCTCCTCCTGCAAATAGAGAGTTGCTTCTCTGGAAAGGCAGACAAAGTTTGACTCACTAGCACTCTGCTCCTCTCCAAATTAATAATACCTCACTGGTTCCGGCTCTCCATCTTTCTGTTTTTAAGGCTCGATCCAGTGAGCAATCCAAACACTGGTTACTTGGCCAAGATAATCCTCTCTCTTCTATACAGAACCAGGCCAAACACCATCCACGTATCCTCCAGAGACATGATATTTCTCCTTTTCCCTGCATAGGTACTGTCTTTTTTCTCTCTCTCTCTGTCTGACTCAACCATTCTCTACCTCAAAGCCCCCCTTTCCCTCCCAGTGCCAATCTTCTACAGTCGAATGAAAAATGCGTCCAATATCCCAGAGACAGGGCAATAATGACTGGAAAGCAATAGAGGTGAAGCAGACAGATAGCATCCAGCTCGTGATAGCAGTCTTTGCTTGGGTTAGCACTTGTGAGGAAGTCAGTAGAAAGAGTTTTTTTTTTGCTGGGCTGTCTATTTTCTTGGTCCCCTTTATTTCTCTTGTCCAGGTTGTTGCTTTTGGTCACCAGAACGTTTGATGTTTTTTGGGTTCCTTATAGCTAAAATATAAAGCTCATTATTTTCATTTCACTCCACTAAACATATTTTAAACAAAGATTATAGTAACCTTTTAAGTACAATAAAAAAATCATTTAATATTTTACAGTTTCTCAACTTTGTAGAGGGACTCATAAAGACCTTGCTTTACGGTGATATTTTGGAGGACAAATTTGCACTTGCTGCTGATGTGTAGGAGAAGGCAGGTTGTCCTTAAAGCATCTGCTCACTTTCAACAAATTAAAATTGTTTAATGAGTGGTTTAGATAACAAAACTTCATTGGGTGCTTTATGTGAAGTCTGTTCTCTCAGAAGAGTTTCATCTGATCAAACTTTCAGATTTTCATCTCACAATTTAGATGCATTTGTTCAAAATTACAAGGTCCTAAAGGTAGAATCTGCTGCTTTTGCTGACCCCCATGACTAACCAAAGACCTTTTTTTTTTCTTGTAATCTACTAGACTGTCCCTCTTTTGTCATAGTTTTAGCAATAGCACTAGCCAAAGCTTCTTGAGTAAAGGTAGCTTAGGTGCATTAGCAGTGCAGGCAGGGAGGCGTGGATCGTGGGGGAAATGGTGAATGTAAAAGGCCATTAGGACGCTCCCCATGTGTCTGTGTGTGCGTGAGTCGGAGCCTGATGATGGATGGAGTGTGCTGACGTGTGCAGCCCAGTGGACTGTGAGACTGGACATGGCTGGTCTCTCTCCGTCTCCCTCCATCTCTTTCTCCCACTCTCTGCCTCACTCCTTCTTTGCTTCACTTCCTCAGGGCCAAACATGTCATGTCGCCACTGCTCACGCTCCCTCCTTATTCTCTTTCCCTCTCTCTTTTTCTGTCCTTTTCTCCGTCTCCCCATCTAATCTCGATCTCCCCTGCTCTCTGACATTTAGTGGCGTTACGGGGCAAATGGCAGCTTTAAGACATCGGACATACTTTTATTAGACCCACCTGTCATCGACTCAAAGCCAAAGGTTTGGAGTAGTGATCAGTTAGACAGTCCGTCCATCACAATTCATCACTGTCTAAATTTTGGGTGTTTTCACAGGTGAGTGAAGAGATAAATGAGATTTCTGAAATAGAATAAAAGATAAAAACCTGTCACTTTGACAGATTAGCAGGTTTTTATAATGGAAAGAAAAAAAGAGCCAAAAGGTGAAAAAGCCACAGACAGCGCCCATGTCTGGAACCATACATTAATGTGCATGATGATGCATTTAAATTAAGTGCAATGCATAAACCTGATGAGGCTTTAAATGACTCATTTAACTTTTGTGTCCGTGAGTACTGAAAAAGTGTCGGAAAGCGAGGAAAAATGTGTTTTTCTGATGAACCCTCATTTAAAAACAAGTGTTGTGGCTTAACAATGTCTTCATTATAGACATCACACAATAACTGATGAATCAGACCTCTCCTGAGGTGCGTAGATGGGTAATTTGAATGTCAAGGAATTTTGTATTGAATTATTTTCCCTTTTGGGAAATGTGTCACGTAACAAGTTAACACTCGCAATCACTCCCAGGCATCCTCCTCCTCCTCAGGGGTGTCTTTTAGCTTTCAGGGCTGCCTTTGCATCTTTCTAAAGAAGACGTTTAAGGTCCTCACCGTGTCCGTTCAGTCTGTCATAATTCACTCCATCACTTGCTCTGTCGTTTTGTGTGTGTTTATTTTACCTTGCCATGACTGTTTGATTCCTACCAGAGAAAGACTTTCAGGGTTTCAGGGATGTTCCTCCTTATTCAATCAAGCACACTGTCACTGAGTAGGGAGTGCGTTGCTAGGCAACTATGAGAACCCAGTGACAGGGTTCAAATGGTGGTCCTGTGTCTGCAGAGAGCGTACTGCCTCCGTCTATGCCTCTGCTTCATAGGATTGATGATTCTTATTTTGGGTAAATGCTAGTGTTCTTTATCCATTACATATTGATAGTCAAATCACTCAGCGGTGTAATTATTTGGAACTGATACAAATTGTTTGTCTGATGGAGGTCATCTGACTGCAGCTCATCTGCTTTCTGTCACACTTGGGCGTGAGTTTAACTTTTTTCTGCGTTGTTCGACCAGCACCTCTCATAGTTGCCCCCTCTTTGCAGGCTATGGAATAGCAGGGATGTGCGTATGGATGAATCTGACATTACAATGAAAATCAATATATGAGCATATTGGTCTATATTTATGCGTCATTAGCACTGTAATTGCATTTGTGACCTTTCAATTCTTTTGGGAGGCGGTGCATGACATGGAAACATGGGTGGTGCTACAAACACCAAAGATGCTGATAGCAAACATTTGCTGCTCTGAAAAATAACAATAGCTTTATTAGATCGTGTCATTAATTACATTTTATAAATTTTAAACAGCATGTTTTTTAAAAAGTTTTTAGCTGCATAAACATGTGAAACCGAGATTCAGTATATACCTTCATGCTGTACTAAAGTGAAAATAAAAGCCTTGATGTGTGGACAGCACAACATACTATGACCAAATGCACATTGAAACTCTGTGGCCAACTAGGGGAAATAATACTGAATAGTACGCATCATACTTCTTTCCCACAAGGTACTTTGTTATTACACACTGAGTGCACTCTAAACATACACTAAGTGGTGTTGTACCTTGCAAATGGTACCTCTGCTATAAAATTCTAACATATGAATAGTTTTACAGCTTGAGGAGCCGTGTCAGCCATGTAAAATGTCTAAACATTTGGTATTGATGCTTCACAGGTTAGAGGCAGAGAAGGCCCGGGCAACATCACAGGCTCAGGCTGAGGCTCACTCCCAAGTCCAGGACGAAGTGTCCAGGATCCTGACTGTGGAGCGTTCCGTGGCCCACGAGAGCATCCAGCAGGCTGTTATCAGGGAGAGGATCGCCACCGAGGATCAGAGGCTCCGTGCTCAGCTATTTGTAAGTTTATTCACAACACCTAGTTGATATATATATAGCAGCTACTGTGAAACTCACTGAACTGTTTCATACATTGTGATGTTCAGTTATGAACCAGAGGCGGCGTGTTGGTTCGAACAATCTGGCCTTACTGTGCTGAGTTTGCATGGTCTCCCTGTACCTGCATGGGTTTCCTCTGTGTGCTCTGAGTTCCTTCTCACACTCAAAAGACATGTGGGTTAGGTTAATTTGCAGTTAGGCATGTGTGAAAGTGAGTGCGAGTGGATGTATCAGCGCTGTGATTGACTGGCTACCTGTCCACGGCGTGCCCTGACTCTCGCCCAATGGCTGCCGAGATTGACTTCACCCCCATGCGACCCTCGAGACGGATGGATGAAAATCTGCGCCACAGTATCAAACAGACATTTTAATTGTATGAACTTGCAAGCATACACTCACTAAGGAGAGCTATTTTCCCATTTTATGTTCACACATTTCTGTTATATCACACATATACGCACAGAAGTGAACCCATTGGCTGTTAACGGCGGGGAATGAGTGGAACAGTGATAAATGTTAGGGCTGTGAGTGTGTGAGCATCGCTGTGAGCAGTATTTCATAGAACTGGCTTGACTTTGTCAACCCGCGCTGCCAGGAATATGCACACACACTCATATAGAGACACACGCAGAGTACGTTTTCATTTTTTTTCTGTTATTTATACATCATACAAACTCAGAGGATAGCTTCAGTTCACATTAAACATGCATTCATACAGTAAGTAAACATCTCTCTGCTGTACTAGGATGTTGTTGCCCTCTTCCAAATCCCCGCCTCATCATCCTGCCTGTTGTTATGAAATATACCTTCATTTTGTCCACTCTGTGTCTTTATTTCCTGTAAATTGCCCTTGTAAACACTGTCAGATGAGCATTCTTTACCACACACACCCACACCCACACACACACACACACACACCGGCAGTGTATTGTTTCCAAAAAGAAAACACATTTTCCCTGGAGTGTGGCTGCTGTTTACAAACCTATGCTATTGATTATATAGCTCATTTCACACGCTCATCGCCGTAATAGAAAAATGAATCATTTTGTTGAGAGAGAGAAGAAGAGGAGCGTTGACGTGATTCCTCGCCGCAGGACAAGTGTATGAGGGATCCCTCATTTGGAACGGCGTTCAGATCGAAAGGAGAAAAAAAAAAAAAAAGGGGTGATGAGAGAGAGAGAGAGGGATGGCAAAGGAGGGGAGATACATGATGTGTTTTTTCCCTTCAGCATCTGTGAAGAAAACTGTTTCAGTCATAGGTTTTCTGTAATTTAATTTATGTTGTTTTTCACAGGGAGAGAGACACGACAAATGAGGGGCGGTGAAGGTTGGAGGGAAGGAAGGGCAAGAAAGTAGCACCTGCTTTGTATGTTATATATGAAGCAGTGTAGTGGGTGGCGTGTCTCACTGAGCTGTCACACACGAGTGTCCTTGTGCATATCATTGCCCGCATACTCCTGAAATGCTAACTCGCTGTACTTAGGAGAACTTTTCCTCCTATAAGCTATGAAGTGATCGCTTGTAGCCCCAAGGCTAACCCAGGGCCATTAGCAACCTTTGAAACTACAGATAGAAAACGCCGCAGTGGCTTTTCATTTACTTACACAATGAGCACACATAGCACATAGTCGTATACAGTCTTTGTTTCATTCTTTGTCTGTAACTTATATTTCCCACTCAAATCCAGTCGATGGTTCTGTTCTCCTTGCAGTTTACTGCCTTCTAGCAGACATAATGCAGCAGAAGAATCTTTGTCAGAGAGTTTTAGTGTTTTAAAAATCGTGCGTGTGTGTCTGTGTGATAATTTCTTCCATTTGAGCGTTCTCTTGGAGTGCCGGAGTTTTAATAGAATCCAACGGGTTATCAGTGGAGACGCAGTGCCGTTCGCACCACTCATGTAATTGTCAAGTCAGACGCTTCCGCACAGCCAATGTTCTTTTCAACTGGAAATGGACTTTTGCGTTTTTAAAAGACAGCCTCTCACCCAAGACGTCTCCCACCCATTGTCATTTCACTCTGTGTTTGTCAAACTCTCGGATTGTCTGCTACCCACAGTGAACTCATCTTTTATGAAACATAAAACATGTTTGTCTTTTGAGTCCCCAGCTCCTGTCTGTCTGTCTCTCTGCTCCTCTGTGTCTTAGTGTGAGACTATATTTCTTTTTTACTCAAAAAGAAGCAGAAAGACCAACTGCTAAGATATTCAACTTGAAATACAAGTATATAGTCCTTTTTTTTCTGCTCTTTTTCACATGAAGTGCTTTTAACTACCCCTCTCATCAAACCACCTCTGCACAGGCTACCCAGCAAATTAAATTTGCATTGTTGTAAAGCACATAAGCTTCCGTAATTGGAAGGTGAAACTGGTTCTGATTGCTGGGCAAAGTCAATAAGTTGATCGAGTAGGAGCTCCGGGGAGACGTTATGGCTTGCTGTACTAAGCACATAATCTGGTGGCTGATAGAGCTTTCAGAGGTGATTTGTTCAGTCCTTTTTCAGGTAAACCTGGTCACACCTAATGTATTATCTTATAGCCTGTGCACATTTCAGTAATTAATCATTTCATTGGAATAAATCCAACTTTTGTATTCCCATTATTCTTGCTTTTATATAATATTTAGCTTCCTGGCTGCATCGTTCTACGCATAGTGTTCTGTCACAGTCAAGTGCTGAACCCTCCAGTAGTTTTGATACAGTAAGTTGTTGGACAAGCCGATGACATGCACAGCATTGCATGTTTTTCCCCTGTTTATCTGAACTTATCTTTATCGCAGGTCTAGTGTTGTCTGGTCGAGTGTTGATTCAGAATTTTTGGAGTGAGTGATACCCGTTATTCTGCTGTGCTCCCACAAAATGACTTGGTTTTTTTTTTTTCTTTTTTTGGAAAATTATTGAAACAAGTGAGGGTGTTTCGAAAACTGCTGGATTTATCTCAGCCCACCAGCAGTTTTAGTGTCAAGAGAAATGACAGTGTGTGTGTGTGTGTGTGTGTGTGGTTTTGTTTTGTTTTGTTTTGTTTTTTTTTCCTCCTCAGTATTGTGCAAAATACTGAAAAAGTTGGAGGAGCGTTGCCTACATGGGTAAACATTGCATCTGTCATCAATCAATCCATCTGTCCAACTGTGGGGGACTGTTGTTTTTTCTTTGTTGGTTTAATATGGATAGAAAAAAAAGGAGCAGAAAACAAGATGGGAAAGATGGGGATGTGAGCAGTAAGGTAGGGTATATTAAAACTTTCATATCTGTCGAAAATAAGAAAAGCCGAAGCTTAAAATTGAAAGACTAGAAGGTATGTTTTATGTATAAAAGATAGTATGTTGTTCCTGTGTGCATATAAATACCATGCATATAAAAAAAGCCAGTTAAACGTGAAGTACCTATTTCGATGCAATGTTATTGCATTCGAATTGAATGTCAGTTGACCTGAGCCCTACTCTCATGTTCATTGCCACTGGAAAAAAAAAAAAAGAAGCTTTGTCTATGGCAGCTGTAGCATGGTATTGATTTGTCCCCCTCATTAAGATACAGGTCACGGTGAGCAGCAGGACCCCATACATTCCCTCCTCTACTTCACACACAATGAGAGCAAAGCTATGAGCAGTTATGCTTCCCCACGCTCACCTATAATGGCCATAACCTTCGCTGCCATAGCTGCACCAATTACAGTGACACTCATTCTCAAGATTCGCCCCAAGACATTGGGTTAGACTAATGTTGGGTATCATTTACATTTTATTGATTCAGATTGTGCTTATTTTGTCCCCTGTTATAATTTATTGCCATATATGTACCAAGAGAAATATAGAATCTGTTTTGCTTTCCCTGTGAATCCTGTCTTTTCACACTTGCTGTAATGAATATTGAGGCATGACCACAGTGTGAGGGTGCCATCCTGTCAGTTGCAAGCATGTCAAAGCCAGCCAGTGTACAGCATCTACTTCTGCAGCAATTATTATCTAAACATGTCATTTAATGCAGCTGAGGATATCGTATGATAAATCACAAGCCAGGGCCCTTAACGCCGTGTACCACCGTGATGGGAGTGCTTCGCCTTCAGGTTTTTCCACCACCAGTCATTCCCCTCCCCCCATCAGGCTGACTGGCAGCATCCAGCCAGCAAGTCTGCCGGTAATTGAAACTTCACAGTCATGTAGGCAGGAGTGTGTGTTGTCATCGCCATGGGTTTCTGGGGTTCTGTTGTCTGAGGGGAACATGTTCGATGTCAACGATCACACATGTTCTGCCACTCACGGGGACCCGCGGTAAAGGAAAGGGGAACAATGGCATATGCGTAGAGTTGATATTAGTTTGAAGCATAGCAGTGCAGATGAGATTTGTGCGTGGACTAATGTTATGTGTTCTTCTCACTTTTTTGTGTTCTTTAAATAGGCCGAGCAGACAGGATTACTGTTGAATGACTGGCATATAATAGAATGTAAATGAGCATTAGTTTTTTTTAAAGTTATTGTGTTGCTGCTTGTCCAGAACAGGAGAGAAAAAGCTTCATTTTCCAGATTACAAAGGCTACGAGTAACAACAATTCTGACAATCCACGCTAAAATAGTCACATCACTGTGTTGTTTTGTCCTCTGCTTGCTTGGCAATCTAATGAAAACATCTCATTATATGGTCAGATGAGTAGAAGAATTCTGATTGGTAGCTTTATTTGGTCAAGATGGCCCCATCATATAAACCCTGAATTAGATAACAGGTTAATTAGTGCTTAGTTACCCAGCAACGACAACTAGGGGTAAGTGATTCTTTTTGGTGGATATCATCTCAAGACAAAGCAGAAAGGGCGAGTACATGAATGACTTAAATCAAGATATAATCTTGTCATTAGGCACTGACAATCACGGCTTTTGACAGAGATATACGTGCACATTGCCTGAGTGAGTCATGTGACTCTTTTATTCAGTGTCTACGTCCATCTTTCAGTCCACACATCTGTGTTTTAATGAAATCATAGACTTCTGCCGTCCCCTCTTTTGATTTTCGACGACTCCGCTCCCCCGTGGAGCCAAACTGGTCCAGTGGTCAATCAATCACTGGGCATGGCGTCTCACCCAGACACAGGCTTTAACCCCGAGGCAGGCTTTTCAATCAAACCCAGAGTCATCAATCTTTCCTGGCTCCAAACAGTAGTTTGGGTGGGGCAATGGTTTTGTCTACAACTGGCAACTGTTCCAAAAACATCCAAAGCTTAAATTTAGTTTCTCTTTTCTGAGGGGTGGGTGGGCTTAAGCTGACCCTGCCTTTGAGTGTTAACTATGCAAAAGTGCACAGGACAAAAATACGTCATTGTTGAACTGTACTGGCTTATACAGAGACTTCAGGCGACTTTTCACTGCAGGAACTCAGAGCAGGTGCAAGTTGACATTCAAGTATACGGGCGGGGGCCTCGTAATCGGCCCTTTCAGCCTTTTGTTTCCATCGCAGTGGAGGATCTAAAGGCTTCACCCATGGCGGTAACACCGAGGGTGCCAAAGCTCAGGCAAATAGCAGTTACTGGACCGGTTCTGTGAGCACATAGGAAATAGAACGATGGAGGGTTTGTTATGTTTACCTACATGGCGAATTTTATGTTTTTGACGGTGATGTTAGAGAGGAACGAACTGCTACTTGATAAGGGCATCAAGAGGGCAGAAAAAATAGTATTCAATGCCCTCTCTGAGTTGAACTAATCACCACCAAGCCCTGCCTAGCAGTTTTTCAGGGCTCTTTAGAAATACCTACCTTGGAGTAGGCACTTCTTTCTCCCTCAAAAACATCTTAGAAACAAGTGCTACAAGGATGGGGGTCACTTGGGGTCGGAACAAGAGCTTGGCTGCCCTAAAATGGCCCATAAGTTTCTGCAGTGGAAAGTGGCTCATTGATATAAAGGGTGTGCTGTTTAATTGCTGTGGCTTTACAGTATTACTAACTGCAGCCTCTAGAATGACCATAAACTTAAATCCACACCTTCATTATGACCTTCGGGAAAGATTTATTCGAGGACTGTGGTAGCTTCGGCTAGGTGTACATAAAAGAAACTGCCAAATGAGTGTAGTGTATCACTTCTTTTCATTAACAGGAGATTCTTCATCATTTTAGTGGTTGTAATTAGTCTTTTATGGTCCACCTGACCTTAAGGAGATGAAAAGATCAACCTGATGAAAACACAGATTTTTGTCTTTTGTCATAAATCTACATCGAGGTTGAAAACATACCTTCAGTATTGTCAATAAGCATTTAGATTGAGGTAAAAACCTCTTCTTAATCCACGTGTTTGTCAGTTTTTGTCACTTTTGCTCAAAGCTGTATGCGGCGTAAAAAAAAAATCTCTCACTGATATGGAGATGAGGTGCAATAAGAACAGAATGCAACATGTGCAGATATTCTGTTCAGAGCCTTGTTCCACCTATCAGCCCTGTAGTTGTTTATCATGCTTTTGTCGCTCCTTCTGTTTCCATCTTTATCTCTCGCTAATGCACACACACACAAACACACACACACAGATATGCACATAGCAGCCGGTAATGTGATGTTCCATGATTTTTCCACCACCTCTGCTGTCACAGCAAGGGATAATGCGGCATACCAAGAATATTTGTTTGCTCCCGACACACACACATACGCACACACACTCACACCATGTCCATCCTGTCAGAGCTCAGAGAAAATCAGTACCTACTCTTTCCTTAAACTGTGTTCCATTTGATGCTTGGCTGGCTTGAAAATGACTTTGGGTAAAGCTTAACATTTTTAATGCAACAACTCCCCCCCCCTTACCACCACCTCTGTACACTCTGGTAGTCCTCTCCTCTCTCCATCCGTCTCAAAACTGCCGTCTCCAGCAAATGTCCAGCTTTTTTTTTTTTTTTTTTTTTGGGAGAATCTTGTGTACTTCAGTTGCACGCTGTTGCATTTTAGATACAGACGACTGGACCTGGCTGATAATGGACCGACAATTTAATTTCCCAGGTATTAAAGGAGACTTGCTGGTTTTTGAATTGGTGCCCGTTGGTGGTATTTAAAAAAAAAAAAAAACATCTCTTTCTCTCTAAACTTTCTTTTTTTTTTCTCCCCACATCACAGAGTATAAGGAAGATTGAGGGGAGAAAAGGTCCTCGTGTCTTTTACTTTTGAATGAGATAAAAAGAGGTAGTGGTACACTGTGATTTACATATATTTTGGATTTGCTCAGCTCGAAAAGGACAAATCCCATCCTATCTTTGAATACACTTCCCTGAGCTGTTGTAAGAGCAACATTTGTCAGGCTTGGCGTCACTGGATTTAAGAGAGTTGTCAGTTAGTTTGATTATTATGAAGCTAAGAAGGATTTTGCTACTTTGCAGATGGATTAATGAATGGGGTAAGCTGGCAGAGATCATAGGTTGAGTTTAGATCCAAAACTGAAGGTACCTGAAACCAAAAAGACCACGAGTATTGTTGAGCCACTGGACAAAAATATCAGCTATCAGTAGGGAAGGGGCTGATTTTTGTCATTTTGTTTTGATAATGTAATGGTCTGCCTCCTTGAGAATTCAAGGAATTAACCTGTAAAGCACAATTCACAGTGTCTACAAATAGTTACTGGCAGTTGGAGTTGTGTGTGTTTGAGAAGTAGGTTAGCAGCGTGTAGCTGCAGCCAAGGTGAAATGCATGCTGACAGAGGTGATTAAATTACTGTAAATCAGCTGTAGAGTGTGTAGATAGGCTTTAATTTCAGCATAGCAGGTGTCCAAAGATCGTGTACACTGTTTGTGGCCCCAGAAAAATAATAAAGAAACAATGGCCGTGCTCTTGGATCGTAACAGCATCCGTCTGGCTCTCGTCATTACTGCAGAGATGGTCTGGACAGTAAATCCTAGTTAGCAGCTATAAGCAGGGTTAGAGTAACAACATTTCGACTAAAACCAGAGGTCTCCATGCCCCAATAAGGAGCTGCAGATACGGGAAGGTAATCCACCTCCTTACATGCTTATAATGACCTAATTGAAGAGTTGGGTCTCCAGATTGACAGCATTGTGTTACGAACAGATGGACTAATTTATCACAGTTAACGTAAAGCTCTACAGTGAAAAAAGATTTTACCCATTTTAAATAGTGAGCAAATTGAAAGTCAATACTCGGCAGTCGATGTTGATATTGTGGTGGGCCACCGCAAATAAATCAATGCGCGAGAAACACTGATCTGACTCTTTCAAACAGTGTTGGACACCTCTATGAATTTATCAGCAGTTGCTGGTTGTTGGACTCGTGGTGGCTGGCTAGAAAAATTTTAATTTCGCCCAACCCGAACCACCAGCAACCCAGAGAATCACAATGAGATTCTCCCTCCAGCTGGTGAAGGACAAAATGTTCCAACTTGATGATTTGTCGGGCACATGTTAGAATTGTATTGGCATTAAACTGCCTCTATACAGATACTTTCAACACTTGAAAGTCATTACTTATTCAGTGTTTAAAAAATAAAGTACATACAGCGAGATTTTAACTTATTTATTAATCTTCAAAGCCTATTTTAGTAACTAAAGTAAACTGTTAATTAAGAATGAAATATTAAGTCTTCTCTGTTTCTGGATATTTATGCAAACATCTAAGGGAATATATTATTTTGTGTTTTAATTTGGGGTTTTGTTGTACTGTGGAGGATCATTCTGCCAGGAGGTACTGCACTCTAATCAAGTGACGCAAGTTTGGTGTTTACACTTTTCTTCTGTGGCACAGAACCAAATCTGTACATGGGTTTCTTTAAGAGAAAATCCTACAGGGCACCGCTGATCATCATGGTCCCTCTGTTTATTTTTCCCCAATAATCTATGGCACACAATACTTAGACAACATTGACTAAATTTGGATGTGACTTGCATTTAAAAAAAAAGAAAGGAAAAAAAAAAAGTGAACGGCACTGTGCTATATTCCAACATTATCAGAATTTTATTGACTGGCCCAGGGGGCGAGCTACAATTACAGATCCAATAAGATGGCACTAATTGGATTAGAGTGGAAATGGATCAGTCACTGTGGATATATTATTAAGTTTTGGGAAATTTATGTTTTGAGAAAAGCAAAACTTCTTTATAAAATAGAAAATCAGCGTGTGAGGTAGAGGCATCTTTGCGCTTGTGTGAATGTTTGTTTTCTCAATGGATGCAGAATAATTAAATGTTTGTGGACAGTAAAACATCGTCCTAAATGAGAAGATGCTCTGAATGCACCCTTTGGATAGTTTCAGCCGTACTCATGTTGTACTGTACATAGTCTTGTCTTTTTACCCTTTTACTCTTCTGTCTTTGTTATGTTCTTTCTCTTGTCTTTGAGGATGTCCACTCAACCATCCTTTACATATTGGCGGTACTTCACCGCTGCCCAGGGTGTGGTGCCGGCACACCATGCCAGTATCCGGGTTAGACGGGAGGTTAGGCTCTAATTGGCAGAGCCTGTGGCTGGTACTCTGCGCCAGGCACTCACCCTGTCGACTAATTGGCACCGCAAGCGGCCAGCAGCAGGGTGGGATATGGCAGCGCTTCGATTGATGGATGGGTACTGGTGTCAGGAAAGCCTATTTCTGACAAGAGAGCTTGTACAGTCAATTTAGTACCTCGGCTTCACTGGGCAGTGTATGTATTTATGTATGTATTCATCCTCATTTGTTCTAAACATTTTGGAAAGCTGACAATTATCTCATTGTGCCATGTGCCGTTTCATCTTTGTTCGCATGAGAAATTGATCTGACTTGTGTCAACAGCAGCTACCTTACTCAATAACGCTTACCCAATATGCATAAAATGTGAGATTTATGCTTTTCAGCCAAGCAAGGAAAAATATTTTGAAAAGCGTTGACTTTTGTTAGTCTTTTAGCAGCTCTGTGCCTGAGTGTATATCAACTTTTAAATGTATGTCAATGTATTTTTAAGATGACATACAATGAGACAATGGAGTTAATACCAAACTATACAGTTTGAGATTGTGTTACACAATCAGTTTCTTTCATACAGCCATGGCAGTGCAGTCTCCAAACAACTACCCTCCATCTGAATGCTTATTCTGGTGCCACTCACTGACAAGTCTTCGTGAAACATGGAAAAAGATACAGCAGCAGTACAATAATAATTAAAATCTTAAAAGTTTGAAGGTACATGTTAGCTTAATGTTACAGTTGCCAACTGTTTACAAAGTTTGTCGACGTACCTTGAGACGTGACTTGTCTACAGCAGTGTGGGAGGTACAGGGCGAAGTCTCAGTCTAGCCAGCCACTGTTAGGATTTTGTTGCATATCTGTCTGTGTATTCATGATACAGGTGCTGGACAGTGATAAAATGGACTGTGAAAGACTGCGTGACAGCAGTTTCTATACTAGGGAAACCATTATAGTTTAACCATCATAATCCATCCATCCATTATCTACAATATACACCGATTAATCCTCATTAGGGTTGCGGGGAACCATCATAATGAAAAAGAAAAAATAATTTTGATCTTTGACTTACAACTGACCATTTTGTTCACTTTGTTGAAACCCCACCATGGTTTTTGGTTTATATTGCCCAGCCCTAAGTGGCACCATAATTTGACGTTGTCTGCACCTTTGTGCACTTGGTCTCGACAATCTCAGCGACAGTAAGCTGAACAAGCGCTCCAGCAAGGTAACTGCCACCATGTCTAGATGACAAAGAGATGGCAAGTTGACAGAACAACACCAAGATCCAGGTCTTCCATCATGAGCTCCTCATGTATGGCAGCGAGTCCTGGAGCCTGCGTGCAACAACAAATGCTCAACTCCTTCCACCTGCGCTGCCTCCGACCCATCCAGAACCTCGCCTGGCAGGACAAAGTGCATGAATCCCTGGAAAGCTGTAGGCTTAGAACAATTGGCTTGGAGACGGGAGGGGTGCAGAATTGCCTTCCCAAGTTTGAGGAGGTACTTGTCCAGCAATCGAAGGCATAGAGACAGAAGAGAAAAGCACAAAGCTCGACAAACAAACTAACAACTTTTTCCTGCTTTACCAACATCCAGAGTGCAACTATGTGATACCATAGCTGGGAATTTAATAGTCACAGCTCTGCATCTTGTGGTACTGCTGAAGTAGTTGTGCAGTAGTTTCTTTGTTATTCTGTTTCAGTTAGTCTACCTGACAATTACTTGGCCAAATATCCAAGTGCAAAGGTTAGGAAAGCAAACATCCTGAGCTAACTTTTACAAAGCGTTCTATGTGTGTATGTGGGTCAGTCCAGTACACACATCCGATATATAATATGACAGGTGTTTTCTTTTGAGCTTGTCCCTTTCATTTTCTTGGTCTTTCTCTGTGTTTTCCCTCTTGGCCCTGACAGGAGAGTGGTATTAATGAGGTTGTATGGAAGTGAACAGTTGGCTCAGCTAATAGTGCTAGAGGGAGTGATTTTGATTGAACGATGGAAAGAACTTAAACATATGGGAGGAACAAAGATCAGAGGGGAGTCAAGAAGGCACAAACGGTGGAAAATTGCGAGATGCAGAGGCAGCAGGAGAATGGAAAGGGTATAAAACGACGGGCGAATAAATAGAGGCACAGGCAATGGAGAAACAGATATTGATTCGCAAAGCATTTTTCAAAACAAGGTTACAAAGGCCAATTAGGAAACAAACCAATTCAAACCAGCACTCGAAACTACATAAAAAAGTGTAAACTTTGAACAAAAGTCAAGTAGAAACTGTATTAGCAAGTGAGAATTCTTCCAACGTATTAAGGTGAAGAATATTTATTTCCTGTCTGGTGAAGGAGCAGGCTAATCTGTGATTTAAGCAACATGGAAATTTCTATTCCTGTTCATCACTGTGTAGTTGTTTCAGGAACAACTAAGAGTAAGTTCAGGCATCAGGGAAAGGGGAAAAGGCAAGTATTTTATCTAAAAAGGTTAGTGGATTAAAGGTGACCCTGAATCTGCTGGCAAGAGCTTGATGGGCAGAAGCTGAAGGTGGACGGTGGCCCCCTCTCAGCTTCATCAGGCCTGAGAAGACCACCTGCTGCTGGGTGGAATGAATATGTATTAATACACAGCGTGAGCACACATGCCATACAGTATGCCCACCGTCATAATCATGCAAGCCACTTACACATACACTCTCATGCTCTTAAACATGGATTCAGGTAAGGATTCATACGCTTGCAGGCGCATAGAAACAGACGTTCCAGGCTCATGCCGTTTGAGTTGTCCATAAGGTCCAATGTCAGCAACACATCCCAAGGCTGTCTTTTTTTTCCCCTTCCCTGCATATCTTCTCCTATTGTCTACCCTTCTCCTTCTTTTTTTTGCCTTCTTTTCGCTATAGGTTGTTCCCCCGTCTTGTCTCACCTCCACTAACTCTCTCTCTCATTAACTTTGCTCCCTGGGGACATCTGTTGTCCAAAGGCAATATGGCTCTTTCCACTCCGGGGTCAGTCACTGTGTCCTCTGCCGTCAAGTAAAGGAATTTTCTGACATTGGTTTATGTATCTGACTGAGTGCATACTAGCATTCTCCACACTTGTTTTCATCTGCCACCTTCTGCTCCCTGTACTCAGTTACTCTCACTGCCTGCTGTTAAACAGAAAGGCGGTCAGGAATTATAAATGAGTGGAGGTTGAATGTTCAGAAAATAGCAAAATTCTGCATCCTGTAAAGCAATTAGCAAATGCAGGTACAAAACATATTTAATACTTCCATTTTTTGCCATGTTTTTGAAAAAAGTCTGTGTATTTTGTCTTAGTTTATTGTTTGCACAGTGGCTCAGGTGGTTTGGTGGGATTTAAAAAGCTTTCATAACTTTTTTTTTTGGTCCATGTAGAGACGATATTGTTACTGTGTTGTTGAACCTGACTTAGCCGCACTCCTTTGTCCTTCTTCCTTCATGTACGTCTGTATCTGTCTCCCTATAAAAGCACTAGAACATCTTCTCCCTTCCTTTCATCCTCAATCTCTTTGTCCCCGTGCTCCATTGTTCTCAAGGCATGCCCCCTGTTCCCATCTTGGCCGAGACTTCCTCCATACATGCTCCCCATGTCTTGGTAATGAACCCGCAGCTCTTCATCTCGCCTTCATCTTCCCTTGTGTGTTGGACATGACAGATGACTGGGGACCTCCAGAGGTTCGCTCCCCAGGGCTCTAGATAAAGGCAACTCCAACCCCAAGATGATCAATCAATCAGTTTACACCGCGGGCGCCTGATCAGCCAATTAATCAATCTCTTAGCGAGCAGATGTTGTTGCTGTCCCTCAGTGGAGGAGCTGGCAGTGTGGTGGTGGTGTCTCCAACAAAGGCTGAGGGGCTCAGAGTGTCTCAGAGTAGAATGGAAAGTAATTTTTCATGTTTCTACCAGGATTTCAACCTTTGTGGGCTCACGAAGCACATTTTTTTCCTCATTCCTCGCATAGGCTTTCCAATGTTGAACCATTTGTGAAAAGGAGGAAAAGGATGCATGGTCAGGGTTATCATTAACTTTACTGTTCATATTATAATAAATTTGTATACTTTTGAAACAGCCATAGATTTGTGAGAATTGCAATAGAGATGTAAATGTGTGAGTGGGTTGTCACCCCTGTCTCAGCATCATTAAAGCCAGCTGGATCAGATCAAGCCCTTTGTTGACCCCTGTCAATGAATAACAGACTCCAAGGACACTTCATTTTAATGCGTCCTTAAACAGTCAGCAGTTAAGCTACATGCACAAACATTGAGACACCCACACTCACCACCTACACCTCTTGGCCTTTGGTCCCTGTCCGAGCCCGTCTGACCCTTTCCTCGGCAGGTCAGCCCTTTTGACCTAGCGGGTCATTGTGTCATTACTCACCTTACTAAGAGATCCCCAGGGAGAGTAATTCTTTCTGCAGCCTGTGGCTCTACTGTGTTCTTCTTCCATGATCGAGACAAGTCAGGTTACCAAAGTCTCTAAAGGTGTACGAGAGTGAACAGATTGACACATCTGGATACACGTGTTAGTACAGGGATTGTAAAAAAAAAACAAAACAGGTGCAAACAAATGAAAGCCCGTAAACGTGGGTACTGACAAGTAATTAATTCAGCGGACAGTTTTGATAATCTGCCATATTGACACAGTTTCATACTGTATGCCAACAAACACCTGGCGCGCAGGATCTGCACACTGCTGCCGTTGTTGGCAAATACGCTGGATTTTTATTTTTTTGCTGAATTTCCACAGCATAAGCAGGTGTCCCTGAATGTACCACATGCCCAGTAGGGAAGGACAAAATGGTGTATGGAAAATGAATGATACCTCTGCTGTGGTTTTGATTTGATAGGAATGCCATACTGTCAAGTTTATTTTAAGGCGTCCTTGTGGCCTAGCAGCCGAAGACGCATGTAACTTGATTAGAAATCAGTGGGCAGGCTTTGTTGCAAGTCAGACTCCTGCGCTTTCTCCCCATGTGGGCAGACCACATGTGGAGAAAAACTGTGAAAAAGTCAACTTACTGAGCTGTATGTATTTTCTTTTAGTGGTCTCGCCATCAGTCAACAGAGATTATTTTAACGGTGGGTTTTCATGATCAAAAGACAAAAAAATAAAAACTTGATATGATGTTTTCTTACCACAAACTAAGAACATTTGAAAGGGGTCAGCAAGCTTCAAAATGAATCCTTGTTTGATTGTTGTTCAACATTGGAGCCATGAATCTGTGAAAACTATTAATAATGTTTACCTGTTTGTCCTCTGTTTGGTGTTGTCAGTCCACATTAAGCCCATTAACTGACCACACCATATCTAACATGATTACATCGCCCATAACCCGTACTACCGTATCCTCTGGAGACTAATAGCTAGTCATGAACTTAAGTATTACTGGAGCTCCGTAAATCCCCGCGATGCTAATTAACCAGCCAAAGTAAATGGTTTTCAATGGAGTTTTACAGCCGCCGCTACCTCGACTTACGTTTTATTAGTGACGTTAAGGGTAAATCGAATACTGCCAGTAAGGTCTGTGTTAGGTGATATCATTTTACACTCCATCACTTAGATTTGATCTTCCAGTGATAGCTTTTAAAGGTGATTTTAGTGGCAGTTACAGGACGGGCCAAGATTTGTGGGAAGGATGTGTGTCTGAAACTGTTTTGAGCATGCAGGCTTGTGTGTATCCATTTCTGGCGACAGAAAGGAAGATACTGTTTCGTCGACCTTCCTCTCACCAAGCGTGAATTGTTCTCCCAACAACTGTACAAAAAAAAACAATTCTCCCTCCAACTGTCTCGTTATCCATATTCCATCCACACATTAACCCATCTCGCTACCTTCCATTTCATCTCCTCTACCCCATGAACTTCCCCATCCCTCCCTCCATCCATCTCTAACCTCCCACATGCCACCTACACCTCCACCGTGCTAATTAACACCAGAGCACGGTCACATTGTGCTGCCCTTTGACCCCCTCCCCCCCCCTGTCTGTCGGAGCATACAGGACTCGACGCTCGCGGCTTCAGTATTAGTTTGTCACGGGGCCCTGTCGCACAAGCCTGTGATAGATGGGCCCTGGTGAGCGGCTCTGACCCACAGTGCTGCAGCGCTCACTGGGATGGTGTGAGGGAGCATTGATTATGATGCTACTCGTGACAGGGGTGAATCAGGGCCGAGCTGGCGGTGGCAGCAGGAAGACAAAAGAGACCAAGGTTATGGATGAGGTGCTGTTAGTTAATGTGATGAGATTTGATTTGTGCTCAATCGATCACGGCATCTCGCAAGATTATTTTCATCTAGTATGATTTATAAGCATGTAGCGAGCATCCAGTGAAACACTGTCACCTCGTTATATTACAATACACAAGTCTCCATCATTGAGGTGTGAAATGAAAAATGTAATACGTAGAGAATTGCTAATAGCCATAATCAGATTTTTTTTTTCTTCTTAAGCAATGAGAAATTGTATTTGTTTCACTGAGATTAAATTTATGCTGCTGGCAACTAGTATCGTGAACCTGCTACAAATTGAATTCTACCTGAAATCATATTATATAATAAAGATCCTTTGGTTTAAATCAGAAGGTAACCCCAGGGGTCGTTTTTTTCCAAAGGGTTTGTCCTCTATAGCTGAGTCATAACAAGATACATATTACAGGATAGTTGAGTTTTGCACTTTCTGGCCTGTACAAGTTATTGAACCAAAACAATTTGAAAATGGGGAAAATCACCTTATTACCAGCTGCAGCAGTGTAGCTTGTATTGTTTTCACCTTGTTAGTGTCTGTGTGTGTATCTTTATGACAAAATGTGGTCCTGGAGACCCCTAATGTAGTAAAAACCACCACAGATGTAGTTTTGTGTGCTTTGGCAGGGGTTTGAATGATGCATCAGAACCACGAGAGGTGCAGTCATAAAACTTTCCAGGTGTACAGTTGAGTTAAAAATTAAGGCCCAGCTCATATACGTGTTGAAGTCGCTGGGTTAGCACAGTCTTTATGTTTTGTTTGTTGCTTTTGCCTTTACATTTTACAGTGTCCTGTCAGCTCATGTGCAACAAAATATTCAGATATGATGATAAGCATGTGAATGTGATATTCCCTGTAATTGTCTTTATTATACCAGAGACTCCTACATTGTTACACACAGTATATATATATATATACTACATAAATATATGTACACATTGCCCGAGGCTTGCCGAATGCTGCAGATAAGAGTTATTTTTATTTCAGTTCCCTGGAATGCTTTAAAAGAAAAAAAAACAAAAGCAAGTGTCAGAGAACACTTTAAATGAAAAAGCAGGTGTGAAAGAAAATAGACTATATGGGAGCAATTCGGTGAGAGAACAGGCGGTGGGTGGGTGGGCGGGTGGGCGGGAGAGGAGGTGGGGGGCTGACGCAGCAAAATCCACCTGTTCTCATCCCTCTTCCATCCTCCTCTCTTCTGCTCCTCCCCTCCTCCCCTCCTCCTCCTCCTCCTCCTCCTTTTCCACCCTCGCGCCCAGCTCAAACTGCGGCAGTCAGCTAATTAAAAAACATGGTTGTCCTTAATTATTCAGCGGCTGGCTAATTGATATTCACAGAGGCGTTCACCTCGCCTAAACGATTCGTTTAATCTGACCACCGCGGTCTCACTTTCATCCGCCTGTCACCCTCCGCCATTGTGCTACTGTACTTAACAAGGGACAGGTGGGAGATAGATACTGGAAGAGTTACGGAAAAGTTTGCCGTTGATGTAAATGCGGCTACAAATGGTGGCGTGTGCACCCAGTGGGAGAGCATTGTCAGAAGTGTGAGTGTTTTTACTTTTTTTTTTATGTCAAGGGTTGCTGCACAGGAAAATTAGACAAAGTAAGCTTGAATTATAATGACCGAATGAACACATACATCATCCTCTGGAGTTTTACCTCAAAGGATCCTGAAAACTCCTATTTTGTGCTCATCATAAGAGGGGAAAAAAATCCAGATTTCAAACTTGACACTTATACCAGATACTCCTTTCCCTTTTTTTCCCCTCTCAATTTATTTACTTCATTTTCTGTCTTTAACTTTCTAAAGTTCTAACGGCACTCTTGGCCCAGACCCCATCAAAGAGCCAGTTCTCTCTTCTTGACACCTCCATTGATAAATAACCTTTTATTGTCCTCTTCCTCTTGTCTCTTATCTCTGTTCTTTTTTTTACTCTCAAGTTCACTTCTATTTTGACGTCTAATTCTGCTCCCCCCTCCTCACCCGAGCTCTCCGTCCTCCACCCGCGACCGCCTCTTCATTAGGGGAACAAAAGGTGTATGGGCAGTGTTGAAGTCTGTCCTATTGTTAGGCCTTTAGTATGATTAGATTATCTTTAAAGTCTAGTGAATGGGATTAATCAGTCAGAAGTAATCCTGACATAGTGTGTGTGAGTGTGTGTGTGTGTGTGTCTGGGTCCTGTGTGTGTCGTCAATGAGGAGGGCCAACCTGCTTGCATGGAAATCAAACACACACACACACACACACACACACACACACACACACACACACATACAAAAGTGAATAAAAAAAAAAAGAAAAGAAAATCCCTGGGCACACATTTCTGTCACAACCTCTCCTCTTTTAATGACCCCTTTAGTCTCGCCTTCAGCACACATTTATCTCTCCGCCCGCTCTCTGTGGGTACAGCTGCTTGGGCTGGTGCGAGTGCGCACATGCGGTGATTTGTGCGTTACAGATCAGTGTCTGAGCCATTGTTTGTGTCTTGGCGTCTCTGTGCATGTTTTGTCTTTCCCTGCAAAGCTGAAGTCTTTAGTCACCACCTACCAGCGTAACATTGAGTTTGGACACACTCGTGACGGTACACAACCCCCCTGCCAATCCTCTCCTCTGTGTTTTCCCCCCGCTATCCCATCATCCTTCGTCTCTTCACCCTAAATTGAGCTGTTGGTGGGAGACAGTTTTTTGGCACCGCGACCAATGTAATCCAGTCTTTCAGGAAAAAAAAAAACTTTGCCAATCTATCCTAGAGTCCATGATTGCGGGCTTGGAGTCGATAACACATTTAAAGGTCATAATAGTTCTTCTTCTAGTGTACTTACGGTGTACTTTTAAACGTGTGCTTCAGGGTACATTCACCCAGCACTGTCATTTAGGTTTAAGATCAACTCGCTTCTCATCATGAAGTGCAGGCAGCTTTAGCTTTTTCGTAGTACTGGCCACCGAATAGCACTTTAGACTTCTGAGGGGACACAATGGAGACAATTGTCTCACCACAGCAATAAGGCTGGCTAATGTCAGGTTGTGCTGAGGACAGTGCAGGCAGTCACAGCTTAGTCATGGTGTTGCATTGCTGAGTATTGTCAGAAATGGGGAAAAGTGATTTGCTTTGGTTTTTCTTTCTTTGTATCTGGTTTCAGAGATGATATAATCGGTTGTGTGTGTGTAGTAGGGGGGCAATCTGGCAAGAAGATCATATTATCTTGATGTTTTGGGGCAGAATCATGATCTGAATCACAATTCTCCCCACTTACGTCCATAGATTATGTGATTAGTTGTGCATTTGGTAGCCTGGATGCAAGTCTGTCAGTTCAAGGCTAAAGGCACAACTCACAAATATCCTTATTTTACTGAAAATTCGGACCGATGTTTAAGATGTTGGTCTATTTGCCGCTATTCTCCCTCCATCAGGCTGTCTTCTGTTAACAAATGAAGTTACACCTCCAAAGCGTTCAGCGAGCATCGTCCTAATTGTGTCACAACCAATCACAGCTCTGCTCAGTTCACATGGAGCAGGAAAGTTTGGACAGCGCTGTTATTTATTTGCTTTATAAAGTAATTTTCACGACGCTCTGAAAAGCAGGTCGAATGCCAAATCGAGACCATCTCAATTCCCCAGCCCTAGTATGCAGGTGTTTTTTTGCCTGTGCTGGATTTTTCTATATCTCGTGTGCGGTAGACGAGCTTGACGCATCCTCTTGACTTTGAAACTTGCCCCACTCATCTCATGCGAGGACAGTCGCTCTCCGAGACTCCTCGCCACTCATCACAATGCATAGAGCATGCGTCTTTGCCTGCAGTGCGCTGAGTAGTCAAACACAGCTGGTTATCAGTGTAGTAGAGATTGGATGGGGTCAGGCAATTTTTTTTTTCTCTATGCGTTGTATTCTCCTCATACTTGTCTCCTTCAACTTCCTATATTATTTAAAGAAAGTCCTCAAGGTTTTGTCCGTGCGTTCCTTCTCGAATGAAAGTCCTCTGCAGTGTTGTTGATGTATGTGTGGGTTTTTTTTTTTTTTAAAGTTTGAATGTAGCATCTGCGACCATGCATTGTGCATACATACATGCTTCATGGTCATATACCACTCATGTATAGTGTGTATGTGCCAGTGAGAAAGGAGACTGAGAGGATGAAGTGTGAGTATTCAAGCAGAACAGCGTGGTAGCCAGTCACCCCTAGACTCTGAATACTAAATCTCCCCAAATGTCACTTTGAAGAAGTTCATGGATGAATCAGTGCCTCTTTACACTTCTTCTCCTTTCTCTCTCTCTCTCCCTCTCTTGTTTTTCTATTTCAATGCTTCTCTTATTCAGGAGATCGGACGCAAGGTAAGTCTAGAATTCTTTACCGTTTCCGAGATGCCACAGTTCTCGCTCACTCTTTCTGCATAATAGAGTCAAGAGTTTCTTTTTACTTTCAGCTTCTTTGACATGTTACATTTTTCTTTCCTCCAGGCATTTTAGATGCTTCGTATTTTGAAGATCTGTGTTTAAAACCCTCTTGTTCCAAATACTTTGCTGCAAAATGCTCCGCTTTGGGCATTAAAATTCGTCACTGTTTGTGAAAGCACGAGTGTATGTCTTGTTTCCATTTCTGTTTATTGTATATACTCTTTATTTACTCTTTCCAAAAAAAAAAAAAAACTGAACTCCAAATCCAACCTATCAATATATCCTAATTCATCACTTTTATCATATTTAACAGTCAATATACCGGCAGGGTTTGACAAGTTCATGCTGAGAAATAAGTCCACAACTAAAAATAGATTGTCCAAATAGCTGTGTTGTCCTTTCCGTAAAGATTAATCGATAATTAATCCACAATACCATTTTGATTTGAGTCATTGGCCCTCAATCCCAGTGTGATTGTGTTTTTTTTCTTCATCTGAGAGCTGATATATCAGATCTTATCTGTCCTGTGTAACACACAGAGCCAGCCGTACGTTTAGTGAAGGTCACAGTAAAGGGGAGGACAGTGGAAAAAGGTAGGCTGGGTAAATATATATGCCTGACCAGGACGCTTGTTCGCACTGAGAACTGATTTTTATCTCCTTTGCCTGATAGTAGTTTTGCTGAAGACATAAGAGGACAAAGAAACACATAGAGTACCTGCCAAGCCACGACCAATCCAATGCAGATCTACACACAAGGGTGTTCTGTACACATGAAGCAAAATGAGCACATATGCCCATACATGCAGACATCTTCTATATCTGGGTGGATGTACTTCTAGCAGTTTACTTTGTCTTACATTTAACCTTAAATGGATAAAAGCTGCGTTTTTGCCCATTAATTTACATTCGTGACGACAAAGTGAATCCATGATTTCAAATTTTTGGAAATGAATCGAAAATCAAAAAATCTCTCATTTACAAATGAAGCCAATCATTACTTTAAGATTTTGTAGAAGCCACTTTGCAGCAATTACAGACGGAGATCTTCTTGGGTAAATCTCCACAAGCTTTGGACGTCCTGGGCACTGTATTACATTCTTCCTGGCAGATCCCTTCAGCCTCTGCTAGACTGTATGGGAAGTGTCTGTGAATTTCAGTCTTTAGGGCTTTTAGTCTTGGCCCATAGCATGATGCTGCCCCCACCGTGCTCACTATGAGAGTGGTTTTAGATGGTGATTAGCAATGCCTGGTGTTTGTTGAATACAGTGCTTGGAGTTTTGACCTCCTCAATTACATTTTTTTTCTCATCTAACCACAGAATCTTTAAAGTACTTTTTGGCACACTCCAAGCAGGCTGTCATGTGCCTCAGAGTAGCTTCCATTTAGCTCCCACTTAACCATAAAGGAGTGGTTGATGGATTGATGAAGTGCTGCTGAGAAGGTTGTGCTTCTGGCAAGTTCTCACATCTCTCTAGAGGACTTCTAAAGCTCTGTTAGAGTGACCAGTGGGTTCATGGTCTCCTCCCTAACCAAGGCTCTTCTTGCTCTGCTGCTCAGTTTTTCTGGATGGCCAGCTTTACAAAGAGCCCTCGTGGTTCCAGACTTGTGATTATTGAGGGCACTGTGCTTCTGGGAACAGTCAAAGCCTTAGAAAAAAATTTTCCACCCTTTCCCTGATAATTCCTTGCCACAAGTACAAGTGGAGGTCTATGGAGAGTGCCTTGGACTTAATGATATGGGTTTTGTCCTGACATGCAGTGTGAATCCTGGGACCTTGTACACAGGTGTGTGGCTTTTCTAAACTGTGTTCTGTCAATTCAGCTGGCAACAGGGGAGCTCCAAAAAAAAAGTTATAGATGCATCGCAAGGATAATTAAAGGAAACAGAATGCACCTGATCCCAATTTGGAGTGCACATGAGTGGGTCTGAGTGCTTTGTAAATAAGAGATTTCAGATTTTGAGTTTTGATAAATCGCAAAAGCCCTTAAAGCATGTTTTCACTTTGTCGTCGCGTGTTATTGAATGTAGATTGATGGGCAAAGTGACAGTCCTATCTATTTAAAATTACATTTACAACACATTAAATTGTGCAGCCTGCAAAGGTGCCTGAATTCTGTCTGAATCCACTGTTCAGGCACGTAGGCGCAACACCCATAAGGTTTCTTCACAGTTTGATGTATGTGTACATACCAGTAAACAGAGGTCATGTGTCTGTGTTGTATTATAGAAGTGTCTCTTCTTTATAAACACCCGTCTAAGCTCTTACGACGGGTCCCTGTGATGTGTATGTACTCTTGTGTATGTGTGTTATTGTGATCGCTGTTAAAATTGGCAATGGTCCACTGAGCACATAACTAATGGTTTTTCTTCTCTTCTGTGTATGCATGTGTGTGTGTGTGTGTGTGTGTGCTGGATGGGGTGCTTGGGCGCGCGTGCGTGTGTGTGTATGTTTTATTTGTGTGTGTTTAGGCCAAGCAGCTGGAGGCTAGGGAAGCAGATCTAAAGAAGCAGGATGCTTTCTACAGAGAACAGGTGGCCCGGCTCGAGGAGAGGGTAAGAAACAGTTTGCAGCATACACCAAGCCGAAAAACTGGACTTAATTAATGTAAATGTGTAAGGTAACTCACAAAACTAGGCTCTAGCAGTCACTGCAGAAATAAAGTGATGATATCTGATTACAATAATGATGTATTTGTCACGTTTACAAGCTTGTCTGATCTGAATTCCTTCTTGCGAATTGGAAAAACAAACTTGGAGCATTTTTTGTTTTTCTCTTTAAATTTCTTGCGTGTAAATCAGAAGCGATCCTCATATGACTGGACGGTGAGCTGGCAGTAGATATACACAGGACCCGACTCTACATACTATTTGCTGAGCTGCACAAATTGTGTTTTTAGCAAAATGCTTTTCGACAGCAGTTCATTGCACACTGCTGCGAACTGACTTGTCTCTTAAAACCTTTTGTTTCGATGGTCATTATCGAAACACTTAAGAAAAAAAAGAGTTTTGCTCTGCAGATAAAATGCAAGAGTAATAAAAAGTTCTAAATAATATACCCATAGCAAACCAAGCCAGAGCATTACTAAAGAACTAAAGAGAATAATCTAAGGTGAAGGATAGAGAAGAATAGAACTTTCCTTTTCACAACAGAAGACAAAGGCTACATTTTGCGTTAATCAGTCACGAAACAAGAGGCTATACAGATCATCGCTGTTTTTGAGAACATACATCAAAAATCTGCAGTGCAAGTTTGTTTTTTCCCAGGGTTAAGTTTTTACAACATGCTTGTATTATTGAATAATGCAATTACTGACATCAGTGCACACAGAAGCGCACACATCAGCACCGAGGCACACGTTCACACACAGAATTCAGCCATCATACTCTGTGGGCTCAGCCGAAGCATAGACACATTCATTCTTTCTCTTCATCCCACTGCCCCACTGTTTTTGTTATTATCCTTCAACTTAAACTCTGCAAGCGTTCCACAGTGTGGTGTGTATTGCTGTCCTTCACTCTCTTGTTCAATGCCTCCTTGTAATTGTGTTGCTGCCACTTTTTTTTTTTTTGCCCTCTGGCTTTCCTTTTTTTTTTTTTCTTTAAATTTCACCCATAATTCCTTTGCCTGAAGGATAAAGGGTTAAATCTGATTCATCCCTGTGTGTGTCCTTCTGTCCCTGAAAATGACACTACCCTGATGTTCCCTGTCAAACCAGCGTCCTACGGATTGGGACAAGGGTCAGCCGCCATGCTTAGCACACTTCAAATGGCAGCTCCATGCTGGTCCCAGTGAGAGTTGCCTGCAAGGCAGGGGATGCCCTGTTAAAGTGTGTTTAAAAAGGATGCCTTCATGTGGCTCTCAAATCATAGTGTATCTCAGGAAGGATATAATGCCCTATTTAATGTGCTTAAAATGACACCTTCACGCTGGGAAGGAGTTTTTCTCCCCTTTGGAGGGTGCTAAAAGTCAAATGCCCTCTGTAGTGGAAGCTAAATGGAAATTCACACTGTTGTGAAGGTATTGTGGAAGAAGAAAACACTCATATATTCTTAGTCCTAAGAGTCTCACACAATTCAAGATTTGTAAAATGCTTTAGTCTTTATGCAAATAGCTCAAATGTGATTTCTTGGCTAAAGTAACTGATGTCTTATTTTGTGTTTCTTAGCAGTCTATGTCGTTATTGCAAAAAAAAAAGAAAGAAAAAAGCTCCTTACTCTTTACTTTTTTGTTTCTTCATGCTTTCATGTGCTGATCAAACAAACGGGGGCAAATGTAATGATTCACTATCACAGTTTTAATAGTCTGGATGTGTTGGCACCCATTATGTAGAAGTTGATCTACAACATAGTAGAAAATTATGAAGTTTTAAGGCAAACCGAGAAGAGACTGGCATCATAGAACGAGGAAAGTGGAAATAATATGAGATGTAGGCCACTGATCCAGCCATACAGCCAAGTCTCTGTCTTTCCCCCAGCTTCTATTGCATTATTACATCACTGGACAATGTAGCTCTACTGTATCGCATAGTATGGAGGCAAAAGTGAGTGCAGATGGTAGGAGCGATGAGTCCCAACTAACACAGGCATTATCGACTCCAGGCACTGGTCATCCATCAGCCACGTTGGCCTCTGGTCAATATTCCTTAGATCAAAGTGTCAACAAATCACCTTCACACCTCAGAGAGAAACAGAAGATTGCAAGAGGGAGAGGGGACAGAGAGGAATGGACGGACGGCAAGGAAAGAGATACTGTTTTGAAGCTTGAGGAGCTAGAGATTCAACTCACGAAAAGACATGACAGAAACAGGAAGTGGACACCTGGAGACAAGTTGGAAATTAAAGAGATTGTGTCTCAGAGGGTATCGTAAGAAATTATGATAAAGTGACATTTATGAGTCAGCGAGAGAACAAGAAGAAATACGAAAGTAAAAGAAAGAGACAGAGGAGTGGTATAAAAGATTAAATGTCACTAAATGATAAAGAAGACGAGAGTATGGGAAAGGAAAAGGTTGAAAGACCACCACAAGCCATCTGTGACGATTACAAAAGGGAAGGCGAGTGTGAGAAGCAGGGGAGTGTAGGAAGGGTCGGAAAAAATGAACAATGTTAACACTGATTCATTTATTGATTCATGCAGAGGAATTAAATGACAAATTAGTTTCCAAACCACCTTGTCCACAAAAATTTGCACAGAAAGCACATCATTTCAATTTGCGGATGATTTAATCAGGATTTATGGCCTGTGGAGACGACACACAGCAGAAGGAGCAATCGCGTGTGCATTCTGGGCGACGGTGTGTGATCTCGGGCTCCTGTGTGTAACTGAGGATCAATGGTGGGCATATTGCATGTTGTCTTACTGCGTGTCAAGCGGCTTGGGACTCCGTAGGGGGTGTCGTTTGTTTGGGTTGTGTTAATAACGCTCCCTTATTCTTGTTCTGGCCGCAGTGCCCCATTTGGCACCAAGTCTAGCCTCTCTTCATTCCCCGTGCTCGTCACCCAACGTAAGCCAAAATCACTTTTGGCATGTTCTTTTCCTGCGTGCTCACTGTAATTCCTGCTTGCTTAATAGCGTCCACTCCAGATGAAGGCGTTCAGTACGTATACACCATGCAAGAACAAATCTAAGGCAAGACAACAGCTAAACAAAAGATAAGCAATTGTGAACTTGTGTAGCAGCTTCGTAGATAAACCGTAAAACAGCTGGATAACAAACATACAGTATCAATAGCAGGCTGAATATTTATTGTATGCTTTAAATTATGTGTTTTGCTGTGATTCTCGCTTTGCTCCAAAAATGTTTTTCCTCTCCAAAGAACATTAAAATCTGTATTGTTGTTCACAAAAGTTAATCTGTCATCATTGTTCAAGGAGAGAGAACACATAATTGTACATGCTGTCTGCTTAGACTTGGACAAGAAAAAGTACTAAATACGTCTCAGTTCCAGCTGCGTAAATAGAAAAAAAAATTGCTGCTTTTGTCAGTTTACACTATACAATAGAAGTAAATGTCAATTAAATGTCAAATGATTCAAAATTATATCACCTCTCAGTAATTGCATTACTTCTAATGCTGAACAGTGGGGCATTTGTGCTTAATTAGAAATGTAAAAAATGAAAAAATGGCATCAAAATCTGCCAAAAGCGTGGGAGTTAAACTCAGGTAAAGTGTCATTAACAAACAGAAAGTAAACTCCTGAACTCCCGAAGAAAAAGAAAACTACAATCACATCACACAAGACGACCAGTGGCAAGTGATGCTATTGGATCGCTGGCCAGTGAGACCAGTTGACATGTTTCTAACCATTATGTGCACACTGTAGCTATCACACCATAGATGCTTTTTTTTTGTTTTGTTTTTTTCCAGCAAGAAATTAGATTTCACTTTGAGCGTACTCCTCGCTAAATATTATCTCCCGTCACATTTTCCCACTCCCTCCATCTGCTCTCAGTTCCTCCCTCACCTCAGGATTCCCCCAGCATCTTGTAGAAAGAGGTGGAAAGAACCAAAAAGAGAGGGAGAAGGGGGGGGGTGAGAGAGAGAGAGAGAATATAAGTCTGATATATATTACACGTCTGTTCCAATCCAACATGGCCATTCATCAGAGAGGCTTCCAGTGACAGGCCATCACCAGGCTCCCAGACAGCTCAGCCTGCTGCCTCCGCTGCTGCCGCTCATTGGGGCCACAGCTACCAAATAGCCCCTGAAAACAATATCTATATATTTATTACATTTTCACTCAATACCTGCCTCGCTGTAAAACAATCTCATATTTAACAATCAACTTGCCAATGTTTCTTTTTTCTTTTTTTTTTCTTCTCCTCCCCTCTCTCCTACTATGTCTTGTTGCAGCCCTCCCTTCTCACCACATCTGTCTCTATATCTGTCCTTTTTTTTTTGAGAGTGGTCTTTTTTTCCCTTCGTGCCTCAATTTCATTTTTTTTTTCAGAAGGGATTTTTTTTTTCTTCTCTTTTTTTCCCCTATCTTTCTTTTCGCCTTGTATATCGATGAAATTGGATTTTTCTGCTCTCCCATGGAGGACAATCACAGCAGCAATTGCCATCTCATAGCAAAGTTCCACAGCACTGTGAAAGGAGGAAATACAGGAGAAAGAGCATTAAAAAAACAGTAATGGCTTCTATCTCTCTATCTCTGTCTCTGCCTCTGACTTGCTTCATCTCTCCCTTTGCTTGTCACCCTTGTATCCCCCTCTTTCTCAGTCTTTTTGCCTTTTTGTCTTCATTTCTGGGGGACTGGAGCTAAAACTATTTTCCGCCTCTTGTTAGAAATATTAAAATAAAAATAACTGGAGTTCCTCGGATCGTAGCAATAAAGATGCTGTAAGTTTTTGGGAGTTCTTTCTCTCCCGTACCATGAAGCGATCAGTGCAGTCGCTGTGGCTCTGTTGTGAAAGCGGAGACAGAGTAATCCTGCAGCGAAGACATGACAGTGTGCTGCAGTGTTAAATTATTGTGTCTGACACTGTTTGCTGTTTTAGCCGCATGATGGGATTCGCAGGGATTTAACGGGAAGTCTTTTCAAGGAATGGTGATTTCACAACAACAGGATGGCACATTCATTTATAAAAGAAAAAAAAAAAAACGACAAACTTGCAGCTTTTACTTTCCACAAGCTAAAATATTTAATACCTGGGTACGACTAGTGAACATTCAGCTTATAGGGGGCAGTGGGTCACTGTCACTGTCATTTTTTGCTGGCGTGTTTATTTTTCTGTTCTAACCTCGTATGAAGATCAAAACTTAGGCGAGACACTTGATTTTATTTTGGTCACGAAAGTAGCTTTGCATTGTCTGTTTATGTAGTGTATAATGAACCTCCAGTGGTTTACATGACAGGAAATTTAAAGGTTCTGTGTCCAAAATTCAAAATCATTTCATGTCACTGGAGCACCTCAGACCAAAACAAAGGGGCACCTTACAAAGATAACGTTGGCTTCATTTCACCTTTCTTGTTCCTCAAAACTGCAGCAAACTCTCACATGGAGCTAGCTGACATAAGTATGCACAAATTAGGTACACTACATAAATAAAAAGCTTTATTTTAGTTTGTTTTTTGGGGGGTTTTTTGGGGGGGGCTCTGGCGGAACACTGGACTGCACATTTGCTTCTCCGTTGCAGTTGGAAGATCATTCTTGGTCCATTTATAAGCACAGGGAGGGCCAACAGTTTCAAAGGGAGGGACTCACGTGCACTAACATGCACAAGTAGCCAGTCCACCTGCTAGAACTGAAAAGAGAACAACTCTGGTTACAGCACACACAGACAGGTATTCGTTCTCTAACAATGGCACCATTATTCCACTACATCTGTACATAGTAAACAGTTGTTTGCGGCGATATTAGTTCTGTATTTATGTTTAAAATCTTGCATCTTTCACCTTTTAAACAACTAAAAACTTTAAATTACTCATTAAAGTTATGTTTATCGGAGCTATTTCTTATTTCTGTTGTTGCTAAATGTGTCAAAAAAGAAAATGATCCTACTCTCTTCTTATATGAAGCTATTGCTATAACAAAAGCTGGACAAAAGGGAAAACGGCAAAGACAGCTCTCACCAAAGTCTGTAAGGAGAGTCCAGGAAGTGATGCCACTTTGCCAAACCATTTCTTTTGTACAGATTAAACACCGTTGGCAGCTTTATGTTGTGTTCAGAAGGAAAACAGAGCACATTATTGCCTCTAATTTGACCGATTTTAACTTTAGCTGTAATATAACAAGCAAAGAACAGGCCAGCAGTTTGTGTGGGAGTGTGTGTTGTTGCACTCACTCTGACTGATGTCAGAACTGATGAGAATATATTTTTTGTGTTACTTTCTCCTTTTTCCTCACGTCTCTGCATGTTGATGAAGTAGATTAATGAAAAGATACAGTTTTTCTTTTTTCCTCAAGAGCAGGTTACATAGGTTAAGTGTTTGTGTCAGGTTTTAGTGTAATTATGTCTTTGCATTGACTTTGTATGTCTGCTTCTAACATTAGTCTTGTCTGAACACATGGTTCAAGGAGCTGGTGGGCAGATTTTGTTACCTTTGCCTAAAAGCAGATCTTTTTCGTAGTTAAACAGATAGTTCTCGTTTTCTTATCAGTGTATCAGTTTTGTTCTGCGTATGAAGAATAAACTCAGAAACAGTTTACCAGCCTCCTTACTCGCAATATGAGCAAGCTGCACTGAGTCACACAGCAGAAGTCTCATTTTCTCCAGCTCTGCAGAATGGTAATGTTGTCCATGGTGGAGTTTCTCCCCATGTCGGCCCTCCTGCTCAGAAGCAGATAAGAGAAAGAAACCATCAGTACAGGGAGTTATTTGTTTTATTCATTAAAAATGCGAAGCTTTTTCTCTAAATTGAGCTGAGCCTGCGTCGGGGTACCGCTTCTATCTCCTCCATATCGCTGCAATGCATTAGCAGTAATGACTTAATTTGTCTTTGACACCCCCCACCAGCATTTTTGCTTTGCACCAGATGAGCTAAAAACCTAGTGGAAAGCAAGTGGAGTAAATGGGATGTAAATAAACAGAAACTCTGTTTTATTCCAGAGGTGTTCGATACCTGATTGCACAGAGAGGTCGTACGCTGTACCGGGTCGTTGTAGCTGCACAGTGCTGTTCATCCAGTGACGAAGCGTTGCTAAACGGCAGACATTGATCAAAAACTTCTTTCTTTGCTCTCTAAATCAGTTGGGACAACAGCAGGACATCGCAATTCGAGACCGCTCAGTCGGTAATCACACAAATTACACTGTTCTCTGCCTGGTAAAGCAAGTGAGCGAGGGTGGTTTCTTTTTTTGTTGCTGTTTTTTTTTTTTTGTGTGTGTGTGTATGTGTTGCTTTATCTATCTAGCCACCAGGGTACATATAGACACTTTATGCTGTATATCCACATATGTTTCCATGCTGTGTGTGCCTCGTGTGAGTAGGTGTGTGCACATAAACATCTACGTCGTGTGTGTACATATTGTATTGTAAATGGTCCTGCAATCACTGACACACGTGGCCTTTTGTCCTCTCAGGTGGATTAGTGCGCTGATTAGTGCCAGCTCTGCCATTTAGGCAGTTATTATTACCTGATACTTAGTATTCTAGACAGAGACCAGAATCTAGCTCGTTCTGTCTCTCTTTCTCTTTTCGGCGGCTCAATCTCGGCACCCAGGAGGAGTCTTATTCTTGCCTCTTTAGCAGCCCCAAAAATCTCTTTTTAGTCTTTTTATCTGTGATTAAGCTTCTGTTTTAAATCCCTTTTCCTTCGCTCTTGACAGTTCCTTTGTCTAAACTGCAAACCACTTGAGTCAGGGCCAAGAGGGCACCAGTACAGCATGAGCTTACAAGTTAACTCTTAAAATCTGGGCATGCTCTTTTTAAAAAATTTTTTTATTGTGTTTCACATACAAACTAATATCATCCTGAAGGACAACCAGAGTGGGCTGCTCGATTATTCTGACCTTTTACTTCTTCTACTTTTTGTTTTATTCATTATCTTTCTTTGTTCTGATTTTGCTTATGACAAAAAGAAAAGTATTTTTTATGCATATTGGAAATCGGCTTTTTGCAAAATCATACCTTAGCATGTTCATGTGGTCAAAGTACTGAGCTTAGTAGTCATATTGATGGCAACAACCAAATCGAAGTTCTTTTAAATGATGTGTACAACGTGAAAAAGTGAAGTGTTCGGAATCCATTGCAGTTCATCTGTATAAGTGTCCATCCAAATGAAGAGGACGAGAATTGGTATCAGACCTTTTGTCAGTGTTGTCATGTCCCATCCTCTTTTAGCTCTACAACACATGACTATTGATCTTTTCAGCAGCGCAGTTCATTCCTATTGATCTTTTCGGAACTATGATGAATGTCTTCCCTGCTTGGAGGTTAAGTTAGAGCAGATAGCTTATGTCCGAGGCTTACATTTGTCACAATTACGGCATATCTGTAATTTATGCAAGATGATTTAAGTGTTTGGTAGACAGTAATGCTGATGGGTTAGCTGGTCATGGATTGTATAGGATTTTCTTGTTTGTTTGTTTTTGTTTTTCTTATTTCTTTGCACAGCTTTGTAGTCTGAGTAAGCTACAAATGTGTTTTTGTTTCTGACTGACTTGTTATTTTGCACACACTTTGACGGTCTGCTTGTTTAAGCTAATTACCGCCTGAGAGATTTCCGTGCCAGTTCTGCTTCATACAGTACGTGTGTCGATTGTGGAGCTAAACATTAACTCTACAGGTAATGGCACGAAACATTGCATCCATTTGATGTGGAAGAAAATTCACACAAAGTATATTTTGTAAATCAAGCTTTTGATATGAAAATATTGGTGTTTTTAGCATGGAGCCCTCCACAGAAAGGCATGTGTATTGGTAGACATTACCCTCGATCAAACCTCGTGCAACTCTCAATCAAGCTATCCATCACACTTTACAACCCCTCACAGTCTGATTATAAATGTGCATAACAGCCACTAAGGGCTGACAAGACAGATCTTGGTGGGCTTGTATAAACGGTCGAGGAGCCAGGTTATATGGCCGTGTTTGAGGAGGTAATTTAGGTTGAGTGGTCCAGCTATGGGTTCATTTGCTATGGGTCACTGGGGGATTATGACCGCTGGTCTGTACATTGTTGACTAGCGACCCTGTGGCCTTACAGAATTGCTGTGTGTTATTACAGCCGAGAGGACAAGCACAAACACACATACACACAAATACCCATAATTCACACCCACACACAGAGACAATAGTGCACAACCATTCTCATATTTGACATTTATTTTTTTTGCAGACCTACACACACAATTGGTGTGTGTGTGTGTATATATATATATATATAAGATTGCAAAGTTAGCTTCCATGTTGGGGACAATACACTGTGACCTGCACCCCTACTATCCATCTCCATTAGATTTTCATGAAGTTTGAGACATGTGGCAGACCTTTGTAGATGCAGCTGCACAGACTATAGAATGATAGAAGATCTCAACTGTAAAGACGCGTCACTCAGCTGGAATTTATTCTTTTGCATAAATAGCTTCAATCTGATTATATATATATATGTATATGTATGTATGTGTGTGTGTATATATATATAGATAGATATATATAGATATAGATAAGAGCGTCATGCATTTCTCTCATTCACTGACTTGCCTCTGTCTCTCTCCGCAGAGCGCTCAGTTCTACAAGGTCACCACTGAGAACTACCATAAAGCTGCAGATCAAGTCAATGCCAAATTCAGGTAAGTTGAATGTTGAGAATTGACTTAAAAACCAGGAGGAAAAAAAAAAGGTTTTCAAATGCTTGGGCACCCTTCAACCTAAAATTTTAATGTGACACTCAAAAGCATGGGCTCCTGTCAGCAACTGACTGAAGATCTAAATAATGAAGCTCACTGTTTCCTGCAAAACAGGAGAAGACACTTCCAGCTTGTAATTTCCATTGTGTGAAAGATCATTATGAAAATGCACTTAGGGAGAACTGCAGAAGCCAAGGCAAGAGCGGAAAGACCGAGAAAACTTTTTTTATTTAGCATTTGCTGCTTTCACAAGCAGAGTGGAAGAGTCAGAAAACCTTATCTGCTATCTCATCAGAAAAGTCAATGTTTGAAGTATGCAAAGCAACACCTGGATAAGCCTGGCTTGCTTTGAGAAACAGGTGCTGGGGACAGACGAAGTTCAAATTGACATTTGTTAGGAGACTAAAAGAAGCAGTGTTTGATCAAAAGAACTTTGTGCGCATGCAGAACTGAAAAAACAAAAGAAAAGAAGCAGTGCGTCAACATTTGATGACGGGCTCATCTTATTGTCTTTTTGCTGCAGGAGGTTTTACTCAAATTAAAAAAATATGAAATTTGTCTGGAAGTGCCCAAACTTTTGCACACAACTGTTAATCACATGACAACAGTTAAATGAGTTTTTTTTTTCTCTCACCAAAAGCCCTTTTGTCACATACGCCGGTATTTCTTTTATGATCTTGGTATCCATTGTGTATTATGGAAAATGATGCATTCACTGAAGATTAGAAGTCCATACGGACCAGTGAACACGCTATTGAATTATGCTAGCCACATTCTAACCTACGTCTTTCAATCAGAATCGCATTAGCCTGGCCCATTAGCTGATGTTGATGATGTGGTTCGCTGATAAGCCCGATCGCATGCTGATGATAGCAGGCGGGAGTTGAGCCTTTTTAATATTTCAGTGATGGAGGGATGTCATTTATACTGAATATTTATCCTAAAACAAACCTGGATCAACCTGTATCAACAAATAATTTGTAGCAGTTTTGAAACATTACCCACGTGAAGACACAAGGTGCAAGATAATCACAAAAAAAAATGTAGGCTCTTTTGCTCCACCGCGATACGAACCATTGCTCTTGTACTCAAACAAATATTAATATCAATATTTTGGAATCTTTTTTTATCCAAAGTGCATTACAGTAGTGTGAGTGCATACATTTTAGCATGTGTTCCTTGTATCTTAACCCTATTATTATACAGCCACACCTAGCGATGATGCAATCATCCAGGAGGTAACATTAAACATCCGAGCTGTCATGGATGTAGCACATATCCAACACGTATATGTAACTCAAGAAGATGCAGAATCCCTTCCCATCCGTGTTCCATCTGTCTTCTTAATAAGAGGCCATTAGGCTCCATAGTAATGTAGGGAAAGTGGATGAGGAGCCTGCAGGAGGTGGGGCAAGGACGGGCCCTGGCTCTGAGCTCACCTCTAGGGAGGCCAGACTGATTGTGTTAGCTCGTCATTAGCCAGCGCTAACACTGGGATCATTGTCTCCCTTAGAAATGCTGGAAACCGATTAGCCTAGCCCACCAGGGGTTTAGCGCTAGACTCGTGGAAGCCGGAGCTGAGACTTCCCAAATCACATTAAAGAAGAGAAAAAAAACTGGAATAACATTAGCGCAGAATGACAGTGCTAACGGCGAGCGAGCGTCGGGTTAATGTGCGGGTAGTCATGTGACACGGGCCTTTGCACAGAAAGCAGCGATTGGTGGATTTGATTATAGGAGGTGCATTAGCAGGGTTGTGACTGGATTACAATAGTGAAAAGACAATGCGTGTGTGTGTGCGTGCGCTAATGAAATGGCGGGAAGGTCTGGTGTTACAAGACGGGAGCAGGGATGCATTGAGGGGATCAGAGCTGAGGGTTAATTGGATTTTACAGGGAGTGTTTGGCCCATCCTTGTTTATGTGTACGAGTTCATGCAAGATGTTTGTATGCTCATATGATGAACAGCTTTCGTGAACGCACCGTGTGTGTGTTTCATCAAAGCTGTGTCTCTTGTGACAGAGACCCTACAGAGATAAGATACTATCTGTGGCCTCTGTTGAGTAATAAGAGGAAATATTTTTTTTTTGTCTAGCAAAGGCTTTTGATTTCCTCGGAGCTGAAAATGTCCCCTTGAGATTAAAAAAAAAAAAAAAAAGAGAGAGTCAGCACCTTATCCATACTTGATAGAATTAACATTTGATATGTTAATGCGAGAGTGTTATAAAGTGTGGGAGATGACATCTTTCGTATAATGTCTTCATTTCCCCACTTTAGCTCGTGTCACTGTAAAGAGAGCGTTAGGGCTGATATTAGGCTGCGGTTTATTATAATAGAGGAGATGTGTGGGACTGGATGTGTGGCTGGCTGTCAGGGGTTAGAACATCTCAGTATACATACCTTTGGAGGATTTAATTAGGACTTTTGCTCGGGTTGAGTTTACTTCTTGCTTTGTGACATCGGGATTGGGACGAGGCAGAAAAATCAGGTTTGGAGAGCGGATGAGATTTGGGAGGAACGTTTCTGTCACAGCTGTATGCAGCACCGGGTTCTTCTGGGTTGATGCTCCGTAATAAGTCAGCTTGGGAAATAATTACTTTGGTCTGAAACTGGATTGGGAATACAAGTGATTGGTTCATGACCAGATATTCTTGGCAGCAGAGAAATGATTCAATTGAATTACACCAAGATGAAAATTTGACTTCTGCGTCTCCCCCCTTTGAATGTATCCCTCCACTGACAGCAGTAGTCTCGGCTTTTTTTTTTTTTTGAGTGAATTTCATTATTGAACGCGATATACATAAGTTAACTGAGTAATTTCACAAATAGGTGGTACAAATAGGCTTCGGCAGGTAGCCGAGGTGCATATGTTTCATTCATTGCGGCGGCACACTGTTGTCATTTTCTATGGCGATGTTGAAAGAAATAAATGAAAGAGGTAGCGACTCGGGGGAGGCACGGTCGGCTGTGTGTGCAGTACGAAGTTGCGCGCTCGTGCAGTTGTTTGTGTGCAGTACAGCTGTTCCCTGCTGTTCTCCTGCAGTATTCCCGCCAGAGTTTTCCGAGAATGATGGAGCTCTCCCAACCGGAACGCTACTGCATCACTGTGACCTCATTACATCCACACACATGCAATCGCACACTCTCGAGAAAAAAAAAACACACACTTCTATATATGGAACGATATGTACATATATATATATATGTACAGACTTTCTCACAGTTACAATTTTGCGCATGAAGGCAGTGCAGCACAGTAACCTTTTGGCATTTCATGACTGTGAACAACATAGTCTGAAGTGAGAATGAGCACACGCCACTACAGCTGTAAATAGGCCCTCATAGTGTCTGATATATACATGAATCATGAACTACACGGTAACAACATGCTCTCAAAGGCCAAGACAGAAGACATTAGGTGTGCGTTTCTGCTACATATACACAACATGTAGCAGATAATGTACCCGCAGTGTTTTCGACACACGCGCACGTACACGCAGGATCAAAGCTTTTACTCACTTTCCCTTGTGACACTGACTCCAGATAAGAGTTCCCAGTTGCCCGTAGAGAGCAGGCTGTCTCTCGCTGCTTTCTGATTTATATGCTGCCACATTTTTCCACTAGTTGTTTATCCAAGTCTGATGCATTATCACGCTGTCCAGCTATGAATGCGTGACCTTTACCGTGCTACATGTATGTAAGAACGCACGTGTGCTTCCATATGCGAGGACGAATGAGGGTGCTCACGCGGATAGTGTGTGTTGGGTGTGTGCGCGTCGGCTGCAGTGACCCAACGGGGCTTTCGGTTTGAAATGTAAGATGACAGGCACAGAGCGAAATGATAGATGTGTGATTATGTGAAGAGATGGAATAAAAGAACGGTGGCGTGGTCCTAAGCCTCCTGTCAGCGCTAACCTTTGGCGGGGCTTTGAACCTCTTTGTCGAAGCCGGTCCAGGGTCCCTGCAGAATTGCGACGGGACAGGGGCGTCGCGTATCGGTGAATAGGTCGGTTTGACAAGGGTATGTAATGCTAAGGAATTAGGACCGTCACTGCTAATGTCCTCGTCCAAGTTGCCTGCCATGATGGTGACATTTGTCAAAGATCAGAAAGGCCGACGCATTTTTACACTTTGGGCTTTACGGCTAAGCGTGAACAGTTGTGTCTAAGCCGAGCATTTTCCCTCCTTATACTATACAGTCTGCCACGGAGAATAAAATCTCATTTTATTCTGTCACTTCACTGTCACTCCTCTCCTCCCTAAGGCTACACACTCACTTCCCTTTGTCTGTTGTTTATTTTTTTTTTTTTTTTTAAAACTCTTTTGAATAAATCTGTTTTTAATTTAATCCAGTTGACAATAACAGCAGCCGCAGTCCTCGCTTTGTCTCTCCGCGCACACACACACACGCATGCAAAAGGTGGAATGAGGAGGAGTGGAGCAAAAACTTGTTGAATGCAAATGGCTCGTTGTTTTCCTTCACAACACTGTTGTGCCGCGCTGCCTCGGTCAAGAGACCACAACTGACAGTCTGTCTTCTCCTCCGTGTTATGTGGGAGAAAGCAGAGCCCACTCATCCCCCCTTTCATCCACTTAGAGCCGTAAACATTCAGCAACAAACAACCCTCAACTGATTTTGTTTACTTAAATTCATATTTTATGCGTCGAGTTATGGATGGTAGAGAATTTTTCTGTAGCTCTGTTGGGACAAAACTCAACTTTTGGTCATTGGTGCTGAAACCCCTAAGAATCAGAACTCAGGTTTGGGCTGAAAACATAACTAAGAGTCCGTTTTATTATTTGAAGAACATCGCCAGAGTGCCAATACGCACACACCGCTACACACTTTTTATTACCTGCAGGATTGACTACTGTAACGCTCTGCTATGTCGTATCTCTAGTACGACTGCTTTCACACGTGTGTCGGTTAAGGAGAGCACGCATTACGCCAGTCTGCTGGTTTATCAGATCGGCTTTTATTCTATGAACCGTCAAGAATCCTCAAATCTTCTAGTAGTGGTCCTTTTAATTCTACTCAGTCAGATCAAAAACCCACAGTGAGGCATCCTTTTGTTATGATAGTCCATGTTTCTGGAACAGCCTCTCTGAAGACCTGAGGGCAGCACAGAATGTTGATTTTTATTTTTTCAAAAAGGAAAGCTATCTTTCTAGCTTGGCTTTTATTGATTTTAATTATTTAGTTTCTTTTTTTTTTTAATGGAATTTAGTAATGTATTTGTCTATATATTTATACATTTTGTTGTATTTCATCTGTCTCTTAATGCTTCACTTTTCTATCATCGTCTTTGTTTGCTCTTCTAAATGTTTTCCTTTTGCTGCTTCTGCTTCAGTCTCGTTCATTCATTTATTTATGACGGCGCCTCCCCAGTTCATCACTCGTTGTTTTTACTGAATCATTCATCTATAACATAATAGTTTACAAGGAGATCTGGATGATTTATTGTATTTTTTTTTAAAGCACTTTGTGTTTCATTCTATTTGTTAGAACTTTACTGAAAAAACACAGTGTGATTGATTGGTTGTTCCAGTGCACAACATTACCTGCACATTACTTACCCACTGCTTGTGAAGAGCATTTTGTAAAACATCTATATGTCATGTTGAAAATCACTGATACTTGCAGTAAAACAAAAAAAAAAAGATTGTGGTCCTGTAATTTGCTTGACTAAAGCTTAAGGTGGGCGCTGCATTTCTTCTGGTCATCGAGGTGGTGGACACAAAATCTGGATATTCTGTGCAACATAATGCAATCCACTATCATAGTCCTGCAACAAAGCATTGCAGAACTATTGCATTGCGCCTTTGGTTTATCTTAGTGAAGAGGATGAATCCGCTGGGGGAAACCCAGCAGGTTTTTCTGCAAAATCCAACCTGCTGCTTCGAAATGTAAATAAGGCGCGGAGCACGGCAGAGGCTTTCCATTTTCTTGGCAGCGCTCCTGTTTGTTTAAGGGAATAATACTGATGTCCCAAAATTAATGAAGTAATGATTTATTGATGTTTAATTGCACCGAGCAGCACATTTAATTACTAAAAATGACAGGAATTAATTTAGCAGACAGATAATTGCAAAGTACTTCAGTCGCAATCATGGAGGTGTTTTTTTTTTTTTCTTCTCTGTGAAGTAGTTGGCGAGGCAGGACAGACTGAGCGGCGTTCTGACCCCTCTAGTCAGGTGAGGGTGAACCAAAGTTCTGTAGCTAGGCAACCCGGGCGCAGGGACAAGATGGTGGTCAGCTGAGGAGCCAGAAGTCAATAACTGCTTTAAAAGCTCTTCTTTTGGTCTTAAGAGCTTCCTGTGCCGGCTGGGAAAAAGCACACACAATCCCAGGGACCTGCGTGGGCGCACACATAGACACGCGATACACACACGTTTTTTTTTTTTAGTATCTGATTTAGTGACTCCGTGGCACTGCAAATGGTTAGGATGCTCACAACTTTTATTGCCTTTCCGTATTGTTTGTTATTTCCATTTACTATAACAGCACGGTGACATGAATGATGGAGCAGAAAGGAGCAGATGTATAGCATTTCCTCACCGTGCAGATAACATGTGCTGCGCATTTACCAATGTAATTTCGGGGTGGCTCTGACTGATCTTTCATTGTATGTCTTATGATATGTGTTTATAAAAAAAAAAATCTTAAGCACTTTGAGGCCAGCGTCCTTCTGAGAGTGTCTACAAAGAGGGTCAGAGAGGACACACACTCCTCTTCTCACTCACTCATCCTTCTTTGTCCCCCTCCATGCTCACTTAGTGTAGGAACAGTGTTTTCTGTCTTAATTTAAATCTCTTTCACTCACTCGCTCTTCGTTATTGTCTGCTTTTGCCCCCCCTCTCCCTCTCCCTCTTCCTCTCCAATCTTGGCCAGTCTTTTATCCCCCTCACGCTTTCCTTGAATCTCGTTTTGTCCCATCCTCTCTCTCTCTCTCTCTCTTTTTTTTTCTCTCTCTCTCATTCAATCTCTTATCCATGCTGATGGATTTCACTGCAGGGGGTCACTCAGGTCTGCTTTTAAAAAGCAGCGTGAGCGAAATGTGTGTCATTTTTCTCCTTAACTGGATCATTTGTATTTATTTACTCCCCTTATTACTGACGCCTGCCTTAACTAGAGAGAACATGAGGGCTTTTTAAGGGGGAACCGGCACCCACCTCTTAACCCTATTAACCCGTGAGCGGACCCAAATGATGATAAATAGACAACGGGGTGATTGGGAACTCAATCTGGCGGCAGACGAGAGTAATCCATACCGTCAATGGAGCTACGGCATGTGTTGCTCGTCTATGCGAGTGTTGTATTTGAGAATAGACGTGAGGTAAGATCGTTTCTTGTAATGTGTGAAACCGGAGTAAATTGCACCATAAAATCGCTTCTTCCTGTTTCTTGATCAAGTGCTTTTTAATGGTGACGCCATTAGCAGTCATGTTAAAACAGAACAAACGGCTTCTTCTGCGATCAGAGTTGCTTAATTCTGCAGTGTGAAACTTTCCTCTCCCTTCTGACAGTGATGATAATTACACAATAATTGTGATGTAAATGTGATAACTACATAAGCACCTCCAATTGTAACCTGCCAACGAGCTGTAAGGCGACACCTGTGGGAATGTTTGTCCTCGCCTTCAATTGCGCTCTTCTGTTTCTTTCTTTCTTTTATTTTCGATTGTAGCTCTTCCCCTGAACGCAGATTTATTCATTTATTTTTCTTAATTTGGCGTTTTTAAGTGCCGGTGTGCAGGATGGCAGATACATATGGCCAACATTATGTGTTTAGTCTTTTTTGCATCGAAAAAATACAACAATTTAATCATAAAAACAAATGAGACCCAAAATTGCTGAACTTAAATAAACATTTATTTAATAGTTGTTGTCTGCTTTGTCTCTGTTTGCTTAGGCAGATGTGGAGTTTCAAAAAGTGTGTTAACTAAATTAAAGTTCACCGCTAATCAGAAAACTGAACCTATTAATGCAAAATTAACTTCAACTGCACTGAACAACAGCGTTCATCAGCAGATAGCAGCTTCTCCTACTGGCTTGGTGAACATGTTGACGTCTAACATCACAGTAAGCGCATTTTGTCACTTGAAGGTGAGGCTTACTGAGTTGAAACCATGAAAAACTATCTATTAGCTGAGGTACATAGCAACATAACCCAGTGTAGCCACAGTTAGCCGCCCCCCAGGTTATCAGCCGATGTCAATTATCTCAAAATGAACTTCTCGATCCGTTAATCTGTCTATCACTAATCTGGAGCAGCAGGAAGTTTTCCTGGACGCTTTCTAGGTTCAGCCATGCCCTAGCCTGTACCATCGCTACCCAGTCATTGCTGGTTGACGTAAAATGCGTCACTTTTGGCGTTCTAGCACGGACACCATCTCTGAAACGCTACACAATACACACAGATTTACCTGCTGCTGATATTTCTGATCAGCCTTGTGTGAACTCGTTTGCCATTGAATGCAATGGATGTAGAAGTCCTGTATTCCAACTTTAAATACAGAAAAGTCCTGTAAAATGGAACGGCAACAACTCTCCAGAACCAAAACTTATTATTAGAAACCAAGCTAAGTGCATTTTAACATGATGTACTCAAGCTTCAAAATAGTCATCTTAATTTTGTGGCCATTTTACGTCTTTATTAGATATCACCAGAACGATTTCAGGAAATGAAAGAAAGAGATGCAATTATCAGACCTAAACTGAGGCTGTTGCAGTTCATGGCTGGTATTTTGACCCCTAAGCCACAAGCGTTATAATCTTGTTTGCTTGTTTTTTTGGGGTTGGAGAGTGGCTGATTTCAATCGAACAGTTCCAATTTTGTTTTAAGCATTTTTTCCCGCAATAGTTTCATCTGTTTTGGGCAATATTAATCAACCAGTGGTGCTCTGCCATTCGTCGTTCTAGAGAAAGTAGTGAACTTCTGCAGTCATTGTGTGCAGTCAGTACTTTTTTGCAGAAGACTTTTTAACATTATCCACTGTCAGACTGGAAACCGATGCCTGTTCTTGTTCGTCCCACCGCGCTTCTCCTCGTCTTTGTTCGGAGTTGTAATGCATCTGAAACGATGACAGATGAACGTACCTGTTTCCACGTGCGTCTCAACACTTTGTTCAGCATGCCGTATCAGTAAGAGAGATCTATGAATGTCATTTTCGTGCACAGCTCTGCGATGTTACAGCAGATGGTAGTCATGGTCAATATATGCAGGTTTGAAAAATGGACTGATACTGTTCCCCGCGCCGTCTATTGGCTTAACACATGCATATTGTATGAAAAATCCCGACATCGATCTCAATACGTCCTCCAGCTCGCAGTCGATATGTTCTTTGAGGAACGTAGACTTAGCCATAAACCCATCAGAATATGCCCCCTCTTTGGAAATGTGCTGACTTGAGCAGTGGAAAGCTTGAAAGAAGGGATTGTATTAAATGATATAGGGACACCTTGAGGAGGGAGACGGACAGAGAGAGGCAGCGAGCAGGTGATCTGTTCTGCTTTATTATATGTTAAGTAGAACACATTCAGTCTCTCGTGTCATTTCTGCCCCTCCGCCTCATTTCTTTTTTTCTGCTAAAGGAAAACTTTACAAAGGCTCCGTGACGAGAGCTTCAGGAGTTTTCTCTGCTTCTCCTCTCTGCTATTATTTCCTCCTTTTATTTGCTGCCCAATGTCTCACAAACATACACCAGCCACCTCTGTCCTTAATAAAGCATCTTTTCTCAAAGGAATGTCCTCACCCCTCGCTGTCCACATTGCTTTTTTTTTTATTTACTCCCTCTCTCCCCTTTTCTTTGTGATTTATGACACACAGCTGTGAATCTGTAATGTAGATATCTAAACCAACCTCCCTTTCATTCTTGCCTCTATCAGTGGATCAAGGCTATAGGGACTTGGTTTATGTGTGTGTGTTTATGTTGGGGGGTTGGGTTGGATAAGGAGTTGTTATAGAGACCTTTACTGCTACTGATGGCACGAGTCGAGACCCCTATATGACTGTTTAGATTTACTGTCTCTGGGGGAAAAGGGGGGGATGCACACTTGCACTCAGAGTGCAAATAATAACCAACTGTATCTGCTGTGATGTCTCTATTCATTTCAGCGTCTCCTACCACATGGAGTTTTATTAAATATCCCAAGAAGACCTGGGGATGGAGGGAAGGAATAAAGGAGAGAGAAATAAAAACGAGATATAGATTGTGAAAAAGGCAGAGCGAGAACGAGAGTGGGAGGATGTGGGACAGTTATTGGCAATGACCGGCTCTATAACCTGTGGAATAAAATTTAGATTTGTGTGCGTGTGTTGACGTTTATGCTGAAGCATTCTAACTTTTTCCCTGAGTGGATAGTATGCATGATCTACTGACAAGCGAGTGTGTGGGTTTATGTTGAGTGATGTTGGTGTGATGGCTGTAGGGGTAAAGAGCAGGAGTGGGACCAAGAGGGCGTATAGCTCTGTTTTTTTGGACCACAACATAGAGAAAACAAAAATGACTTTTCTGTAATTGTTGCTTTTGTTTGTCGATCTTTGAACCTCTAAATATTGTTCAGAATAAACAGTTTGAAAAATGGAGATCAACTTGTGGACATGTGCCTGGAGATAAATAGCCATATCTCGTGTTTGCAGAATCTGTTTTTTTGGACATTTTGAGGTATCGCATCAGAAGTTTGAGGAAACGTCCCCAATTTTGCTTGAGATTATTTTAGACTTAATGACTTATTACATGATGGAAATGCCTCTTATGAGTCAGTTCTGCTGTAGTGAGCATTTAGCTCACATGACTGCTGTTGTTTTTGCCTCCGGACAGCATGAAACATGGACAATACTAGCTGATGTGAAAAAACAATTACAACTTTCCTGATTGAAAACAACTCCTGAAGACTTCTCTCTGTTTTTTTTTTCTCTAGTAGATTGACAAAGTTTTGTTTGTTTCTTCATCTACCTAATTGAAGATGCAGAAACAAAGCTTGCATCCTTTTTTTTTTTGCACTACTAACGCATTGTTTCATGGCTTTTTCATACACGTAATACTTCATTCACAATGCGCCTTAAACTTTGACCATCGCAGTCTGTAGTGCGAAATGAGCTGTTATCTGTTTGCTATCAGCGGCTCAAGTATTTTTTTTATATTCGTGCCAGACATCACAACATATGTGACGCACATGCAAGAAGATTGTGGGTCAGAATGGCCAGGAAAGCATCCTGGTCTGCAAAACCCAACCAGACATTCTAGTACATCCTGGTATTTTTACTACATTTGACATTTTTTCTGACGAACGATATGGTATGGAAGTATGGATATTTGAATGCACCATTACATAGCCTATACAGTCACCTTCTAATGCTACTACACAGCCTACTTTGTTGATAATGAATCATACAAAGACATCCAGATTGGAAGAGTCTAGGAAACCACTGACCAGTACACTAACCCATCACAGCCTGTTAAACTCCAATTATACAGTCAGAGCAACCCAGAAATGAAAAACAGCACTTTTGGCCTCCATCCCTTTTTTTTTTTTTTTCATTCCCCTTACATCACTTTAACTCTATTAAGAAGAGCTTTTTGCTTTGGGATTTTGATACAGCGCCTTTGTTTATGAAAGCCTTGCTACTCAGGTTACATGGGAACTGAATGATTCATAGTTGTTTTTGAGTATATTTATAATGATAGCCTATGATTCCCACAGTGGAAGAATGCACCCTGTATCCACTTTGCAGCATTTAACTCCGGATACTTTGAACTATCTTTGCAGCGACTACAAAACGAAGAACCTAATGTTTGCCTTGTTTTCCGGCGTATTTGATATAGTTATGTGGCAAGGCATTGTTGGTGCAAATTGTAATTAAACACAAGCAGCAAAATCCCCCCCCCTAGCTTGCCTACAACCGTTTACGGTGACTTCAGTGTATTTCCATAACAAGACTGAAAAAAGCTCGGGGATTACCTGAGGCCAGCAAGTGACTTCAAAAACAAAAAGCTTTTCAGATAGTACTGATATGTTTTAATGAGTTCTGTAGTAATTGCTCGGATGTAGTTCATGACCTTTCGTTGCAGAGCGAGATGATATGGATAGGTCTCCGATGAGAAAGGTAAAAAAAAAAAGAAAAAGGTAATCTTCTAGTGGGTATAGTTTATAGCATATTCGTGGTATGACATGTCTATTGTTTTAACATCTGCTCACCCTTCTGCATAGCGCTACAGCAGTCACACCATAGTAAATGACACGAGGGCATTTAATGTAAAACTGAGGGGGAAGGAGGGGAGCCTGTAGTCTTTCCTCGCCGCCTCTGTGTGGCTGGCAGCAGGAACTTAATGTTAATCTTAATGATAGATGATAGAGGATGCAGCGTGCCGCCACAGAGTGTGTGTGACAGTGTTATTGTCTCTATGATTAACTCAACCACTGTCTCAGGCCCTTCCCCTCCGAGAGAGCAAGCAAAAATAGAAGTACCACTGTTTAGTTTCTCATCAAGAAATACTCTTCACTTCTATCCGCCCTCCCTTCCTCTGTCTTCCTTTCTTTTTCTCCGTCTTTCTCTCTCTCTCAGAGGCCATTACTGGTGATAAACACTGCGGTTTGTATCAGCAGGATGCACCTGGCATTAAAGCAAACGCTTAAGAAAGTAATTAGTGGGTGTATGTGGCTGCTCTCGTCCCTGTAGATGCCCATAGGCGGTGTAATAAATGAGCGCCAGGATCCATAGGAATAGGATGGCAGCGATTTCTGCTAGCACTGCTGTCATCGTTCAATACCCTGACGCAGAGCAATGGCCTTGTCATGCCTCCTAGCAAATGACTGAATTTCTCCCTGATGGATCCACAAATGCAGAACCTTCTCCACACCCAACAGTATAATGTTCCAGTCTGCATTGAAAGTGGTAAATGTCAGGTATTATTCAGGGTATAGACCTAACTTGGAAAAAGGCAAAATGTAAAGAAATACTCCCTCACTTATTCACTTTATTGCAGACAGCTGAAGCTGCAGAAGGTCGAAGTGTGGAAGAAGTTGAACAAAAAGAATTTATAAAAACAGCCCTCTTTCTGCAGCTTTCTATCCTCTTTCCTACTTCCTCTGTGGTTGGGCTTTGTACTTTCACCTGATCTGAGTGAAAAGCCCTGTGATTGACTGAAGTCTGGATTATATCAACCTGGATTATATAAACTGCAGAAGTCTGGTTTGAGTTCAGACCACTTAGATTACAATATGCTAAAGGTTAGTTACCAAAAAAAAATTACACCTACATTAAATATAAAAAGGGCAATAAGCAGCAAGTATCTTAGTTTAGCATACTGACGAGGAATGGACTAAGCAATTTGTCAAGATGCACCAGTTCCCTTTCCGTGTTTTCAAAACGGCACCAAATAGATGTTCAAAATGGTTTACCTAAACCCCTGCTGATGCTCCTCGAACTCTGTAGCTCATACTATATTTCCAATTCTCTAAAGAATTTCCAGTTTAGCGTAGCAACTGAGCACATTACTGGAGAGTTAATAAGTGTATTGATGTGTTCATGCCCTCATAGAGGTTGTTGAATATCTGAAGACCACCTCTCATGCTGCCACAAATTGTCACTGACCTGCACAGACAAGGACTATGGATTTTTTGCGGCCATCTTAACAAATATGACCATGTGGTGCCGCCCGTAAGTACACATCTCCGCTGCAACAGCTTCCTGCTGCATTGCACCCTGGGTAATGACCCATGCGACCAATCCCCTGCTTTGCATCCAACGGAGGGGTAATTTCTCTCTCCAGGGGGCAAATCAAACATCTGATTCTGACTACAGGGGTTCGACTTCACCCCCCAATATTCCTTTGAGATCTCAAGAGTTGCTGACGGGCAAAATCTCTTTGCCTTTCACACCCATGCAAGGCGTGTTTAGTGGGGCAGATGGAGTGTCCTGGGCACTGATGTGAGCAAAACGATGACACCACCATTAGCATAATAGGCCAAGCATGTGCATGTATCGTCATTATGGATTTTTATGGGGTGTGTGAAGAGACAGACAAAAGCAGTTAACACTGGGCAAGGCACTAACGCTGGTGGGACGTCCCACTACTTAGATTGGCTGACGGATCCAACTCTTGCATGTATCTGACAAAAAAAAAAGGAAGTCCCATTTAAATGCACTGAAGTTAAACGTAGTATCTATCATTAGAAGTGCTGTAGCAGCTCAGATAGAAGCACTAAAACTGTAGCAGACCTCAAGGACATATTTGCACATGTTAAGTTAGTGAAGTGTTGCCTATAAGCAGTCGTATTAGCGTTCACATTCTACAACAACCTCCTCATAGAAGCTGAAAGGTGGAAATTTCCACTTAAAGCAGTCCAAGGTGATGGCTACACGGTTTGTAAATGGTTGACGCTCTCAGGGAGGCATTCTGAATCAATGGATGGATTACTTAATACCCAGTAGAGTGATCAATACTCTCTTCTGCAAGAGCTCTTTAAAGGGCGTTAAGACATAAGAAGAGAAACTAATTTAGCGGCAGGGTATATTTAGCTTGCTGGTAATTTTAACCTCATCATCATTATCGTCATCATCACATTGTAACAGGTAGGACTTGTCTACATTAAACAGACTCCTCTCTTAATTTGCTTTGTATTACGTATCGACTGGTGGAGTAGCCACTCCTCCGCACAGCAGTCCCATGGCACTGATGGATCCCTTGTTTCAGGGAATGACGCCATAGTTGTGGGATTGTCCATTTTTAGAACACCCTCTGGCCTCGTTGTTGATATATTGTAGTGCACACATTGGCGTGGTCAACACAGCAGGCTTCGAAGGCTGGATTGACCTTTGACCTTCCTCCCAGCGGATACAGTAGCACTGATTGTTGCTTCAGGTATTTTGGTGTGGAATGACAGTAATAATCGAAAAAGGCAGGGGATGCACACACAATGAAGACTGCAGTACGGCTCAATTGACTCAACAGCATGAGCTCTCTTGAGGTGAAAGTGACTGGATACCTGGCTTAAGATATCGATACTGGAACCGTACCACCGCAAAAAAAAAACGAAAACATCAGGAAAAGTAATAGTACAATGCATAACAGGAGATGAAAAAGAAAAAAATTAATGTATCAATGCAGTGGAAAATGAGCCATTAAACAACAGGACGGAACTATTGTGCCATTATGTGTTCATTCATTTTCATATCCACAAATGGAGAAACTCTCCATTAGGATCAGCTTTTTACCCATTTACATCTCTCCACATTTATTATCGCACAGTGTCTTTTAAAAGGTTGAACCTTTAAAGAGATAAATGCGAGCAGGACGTTCTTTCTGGGATTCAGTAGATTGTTATAACTGATGTTGCCAATCTGCATACTTGTGAACACTTTTTAGCAGCTTGCAGTACGTTTGCACATTGCAATGTTTGCCGCCTTGGTAAGTTCGCTCAAAATATGGAAGCCAATTTAAATAGTTGTCATAACCTTGTCAAACTCCATTGGTGAGACTTATTTCACTTCCATTTGAGTGTATGAGTACACTTTTATTACACTGTCTACTACATCTGCTAACCTGTTTGTCGGTGAGCTGCTTCACCAAACTGGACATGTTGACCCCCCTAGTTTGCATAGGAAACAGCTTTAACAGACAAGGTTCGTGGTGTCCATGCGCTCGCCCCGACTGTCGGTTATGCTGTCGGAATAATGCTACTTCGCTTTGTGCATCTGCTTTGACAGTCCATGGACTGATGGCAAGTATTTCTGCAGCCATGCCGCTCCTTTGGTCAGCATGAAAGCCACAGAGTGCACTCACTGTGCCTGTACAAAGTGGAAGCAAAGCGCTGCACACCCACTGCCCCACATTCACAAATTGACGAAACTCGTAGGAGAAACAGCTTCTATAAAAGTGGCATCACTATGAAAGTATTAACACTAACAATAAGGGGTATAGTTTAGGTTTAATGTTAGGGTTTTGCAGTATCTTTCTAGTACTGTTACACCGTGCAACACTGACACTATGGCTTTGTTCTCATTTCCTCAACTTCTATACCTTTATACCTATACTGCCAACCCCCTTGCACTTTCCTTTTCTATGCATTCCTTTTTTTTTGTTAAATTGCCATGCTTCCATTCTTTTCACACACACACACACACACACACACACACTTATGATTTTTTACACTTTCATTCCTTCCCTTTACCTCTCATCTTTTCTCCTGCCCTGCCCTCGCCTTCTCTTTACCACCATATTTTCTCCTGTTTTCACACTATTTTTTCTCCCCCCCCTCCACTCTCCTCTCACCCCCACAGGAGGTACGAGTTGTATCCTGTGTGTGCAGACCTGCAGGGCCAGATCCTCGCCTGTTACAAAGACAACGTTGGGAAAACCCTCCACTGCTCCAACATAGCAGCTCAGTACCTGCAGTGTGTCAACGACGCTAAACAGGTGAACAGAACCATTTGTCTCGCAGCGTTTTTCTTATCTTGTTGGAGCATGATTTGTTACACTTGTTATTTCTATCTTTTGCATGAGAGTCTTACATATGCAAATGAAATCAAAATTATTAAACACCCTCACGCTGAGTGATTAAAAAAGAGCAATATTAGATAGGGAATGAATAATTACGACATGGCTATATTTCAAAAATCCCACAACTTAGAGAGGTTCGGTTCCACGTTTTCAATAACAATTTGATTACAACCTCATAGAGTTGTAATTTGTCACATCTGATTGTCAGAAAACCTTTAATGTGTGAACCCTTCTAGACTCAGCAGGGTTGAATAATTTTGATTGCAAATGCGTGTGTATTGCATGCTTAAACAAATGAGCATTACACTGTATGCAACTGAATGTTTGCAAAATAGGAAAAAAACATAAATATTAAACTTGAATCATTATAAACCCTCCAAAATAACATTTTTTTCCCCCTCCTCTTTGAAAAGAATGAGAAATATGCGCGTGCACCTTCGTGGACGCATGATATGTAAGTTGTGGCGCTTCCTCCTCTGGTTAGTGTAGATTTCATCTGTGTGTGTGTTACAAAGTAGCTCTTGTAGCTGCAGCGTTGGGTTCATAGATGTGTGTGGTAGCTACAGCAGAGCAGTCATTCCCTTTTTAAATGTCTAAACGAATTAATAAAATATACACACTGGCATCCATTTACATGCGCCGGCTCCTTGCTTTTAGACAGGAGAATAGAATTTCCAGCGGACTTGTGGCGCCTGAATAAAGCTCACTTTAAATAGCCGGTTTAAACCTTACGGCCTATTTCCATAATACCTGCTGACACAGGCGTTCCCCCCTGACTGTCTCTGTGTGTGTTTTAATGTAATAAGACCAAGGGACTAGCAGCTGCTAGTTAGATGCCATTGTCCTCTTCGTGCTCTTTCCTTTCACTGCCAAGTGCAAATGTTTTTTCGCCCTCTGTCTCCCACAGTCAAACATGGTATGGTAATAGCAATGCCACTCAGGTTGATATTAACTTGATTCCCCCCCTCTCTCGCTTTGCAATATGTAACATCCATTGCCCCCAAAAAAGGACTCAATTTGCATTCATAGAGCTTTTCTATTAGATTTTTTTTTTTTTACAATTGCATTGTTTTCCCGGAAATGGGGAAAACTGAGTTTTGTGTCGTCTCGCTCACTCTCGTGAGTATTAATATTAGATCTAAAAGTCAGATGCAGGCAGATTTTTAAACTATACATCACGTAAATTGCATAATGTTTTATTCATCGCGGGGATACGGGTGTGCGTGCGTTTAAGAGAGCTACCTGTAACCCTCGTCAAGATTCAGCAAAGGTATGTTCACAGTCCGGATGCTGTTATGATCTTGTAAATTGTTTGGAAGCAAACCTGAGACGGTATGGTAATCCGCTTGTGTTTATCACCCCGCAGCAATCACAGCACACTCCTGTTCGTCTGTGCTTATCTGTCTAAGACTTGCTTTTAAAGTCATTAGGTGCAAAAGAAACAGTTTTGTGATAAGGCTTTAAAGGAATAATATGCAGAATTACACAGCCGACAAAATAAGGGGGAAGAAATGAAGTAGGATTGATATGAGCTGATGCTGCTGCGCGATTAGGATGTTTACACAGCTTTATCAGAGCCGAGCAGGAAGCCGCGCCAAGAACAAATGTCAAAGGACGTGACTTTGACCTCCAGAGGTCAGGAGATCCAAACGTGCCCTCTAACGGGCTCCTCTCATCCTCTCGCCCTCTCCATCAAAGACGCGGGATAACGTGGCTCAAACAGTTGAAAAACGACAACATCTCTTTCCCCTTCTCCGTCCTTCCTCCTTCAAATCTGAAATTCCACTTTAAAACTGCAGCACCAAGGATATAGATAGAGATGTTCAAGATGCCATCTCGCTCAGGATGAAAATCAAATCCCTGAAATCTCAGTTTTACAATAGTGACCCTTCAGCTGGAGTCAGTGGAGACAGAGGAGTCGTCAGCTGCCCGGCCTCTGTCACTGATAATTAGCGTTCTTATCGCCACAGTCGGTGATAACATTTAGACCCACTTTCGTTCTCTTTTGTGCCCTCTTTGCCCCGTCCCTCCTTCACTCCCTCCGTCCACTATCCCTCCATCCCTGGTCACATTTCTAATGCATTCAGCACTTAACAGGTCTGATAGCAAACAGTGAGGAAGAGGCAGTCGAAGGACAGATAAAGTCTCTCCTTCCTTCTTCCTCTCTCTCCCTCTATGAATAGGAGTTTATCACGCAGGCCGATCTCTCCATCCACTGCTTGCCTCCTCATTCCATATTCTCGCTGCATGACCGCCTCTTGCTCCCTATCTCTTCCTTCTCCACTTCATTTTTTAGACTGACCCTTCCATCTCCTTTTTACTCTCAAAGGGCTGAGACAGATTCCCGTTTGTGTTTTCAGATGGTATAATGTTTGCACGCATTGAAATGAACAACTGTAATGCACACATTTCAGTCGATATTGCTCTGAAGCGCTTTAACGATTGAATTTGTCAGTTCAACGTTTATGCAATTCAGTCTTGACTGAGAACATATTTGTGCTTTTAATTTAATAGATGATTATGTGAAAGGAAAATCCCTGTTAGGCTGTCAGTAGTAACGTTTTACTCGCCAAGTTATGGCTGATACATGTGGAGACGTCGTGAAAAAAGTCAAATGATTAAAAAGACACGAGCAGTGAGAAGATCACAGCAACAAACCCTCATGTTGGCCACACTTACATCCAAGCTAACATTTCAGGTGCTGTCACTTCATGGTGTACACTTGGCTAGACTTGTTTAGAAACTGAATCATCTTTTGTGCAACTTTTTCTCTCGAGAAACTGAATACAGCGACTCAACTCCTCAAGCGCCGATCCAGCACCGACGCTTTCTTTTTCTTAAATTTAAAATCTGTGCCGCACGCTGCCAGGAATTCTCTGGAGTCATTTCTGTTTAAAGTGGCACGAGGCCAGGGATTGCTGTGACACTTAAAACTGAAGTCAGCAGCTCATCTTGACTCAGTGAATGTAACGGATACTAAATAAATGCTACGGAATAAATGTGACTAAATGTTACAGGGCTGTAAAATCAACTTTGATACTGTGTTTTTTATGTGGTGCTATGATGGCCAATGCTTGATCTGTTTAAAGTTGTTTCTATGGAGTTTTCAACTCGTCGTGTTGAGGAGAGTGAAGATGTTTTAATGATTTGGTCCTGTTTTAGTTTGGAGGATGGATTTTTAGTTTGTGTCAGTGATATGCATAGAATAAGAAGTAGCCTGCATTCTGTCTAATGACCAGCAGGGGGCATCGACTTTGGTTGCACGAAGAAGTCGGATTGAATAGAAGTCGATGAGAAAACGAATCTACTTCTTCCTTGATTTGAAGCTTTGATGTACATTTTCCTAATAAGTTTATGGTTTCAATTGCTAGTTTGAAGAGTTTATGAAGACAGCGTGCTGTTATTTCTGTAGATTATAGTTCAATTTGGGATAAAATAGAGCATAAAGCACTATATATTGTAGTGCAGGGCTACGTTGTGGTAGACAGGTTCCACAGATCCACCACTTTCTTGTTATGTCTGGTATCAAAGAGAAAGATGGACTTCCAAGTGCTGAAATCGAAGCTTCAAAACAGTAGTGCACAAATCAATGGGTGAGATCAAGTGGTGGTAATATCCAAAGAAGCTTAGCGATTGCCCAGCAAAGACATTAAAGAGGAGACTGCAAGCTAGACCTCAAGAATACACACAAACCAAATGGTTAAGAAACACTAAGAAGAAACCTCCACAGGGAGCCTTTACTGAAGTCCATATCTTCACAGATGTGTGTTGGATTATTGCACCACTAGAATGTTTTGCCCCATTGGAATTCTTTCTAGTGTTCCCAGATCTCAGCAGTTACCAAGGTACTGCAGAAAGTGATATCACAACCAAAAGAAGGGTTGGCCAGAACTACAGAAATAAGTTGTAATATACTGGAACCGTCCTCTAGGTGTTCTCTTCAAAGTCTGCTTTTTAGTCTTTATAGTGCAGAAGGCAATGCTGGGAGCAACTGTTTTTATCAATAGTCAATTTATGGTCAGTTCAGTAGTGCAGAAAATAAACTCTGATTCCTTTGGAGAAATGTTACTGACTTATCTGATCCACAACACCAGTATTAAGTTGGTCAGTGAGAAAGAAGATATCTTTCTTTCTTACATTCTGTCTCTATTATTCCCTTCTTATGTCCCTTGTTTCTTCTATTTTCTCTCGCTCGTCTTCTCTTAGGCAGCTTTCATCCAGTGGCATCTGCTGCAATAGGCTGGTTCAAATGGTTATTGACAAGTAGTTCTGGGGATTTGTGGTTGCACTTATCACTAACATGGAATCCAGTGCCCCTGGGTCTTCTCTCTACTTCTAGGGCTCACTTCATCCCCTTCTCTTTTATTGTACTCTCAGGCCTTCCCTCTCTTTGTTTCGTCTCTCATGTGTGAAATATCTTTCTCTTCTGTTTTTCTTATTTTGATGTTTTTGTTTGCCTTTTTCCATCTCTCTGATGCATTTCCTTCTTCGCTGTTGTCTGCAGAACAAGCTGAGGACCGGGGGTTAAAGAAGAGAGACGAGGAAAGAAGGAGCAATGAAGAGTTTATCGCGGGGGGATTTACTGATTATCGAGCGACTGACAGCCAGACTGAACCCGAATGGCAGAAGAGAGGAATGAGTCAGCACCAAGACACGCACCCTTCAGAACCCTGTGGAGAACCAAACCAGAACCGAACCAGACTAGAGGCACTGAACACAGCACCCTGAGAGAGACCCTTTTCTCTTTCCCCACCTCTTTCACCCTTTGTCTTTTCTCTAGCGTGAGTATGGCACTGGGGGGGGTGGTGACACTGTCCGACATCCTGAAGACACAGCAGGGACCAACAGGATCCAGCAGGCCTGAGCTTTGGCCCTCTGAAAGGACAATAATGATCAAACCAGGACCACCTCAAGAAAAGCCACCACTGTCACAAGTCACTTGGATCCACCCCCTATCACTCCTACACTTAGAAAAGTCTATTTTTGCTAATAGTCAGTCCCATTTTGTCGTCCGTTCCTCATTGTTTTCCCGCCGCATTGTCATGTACGCGAATGCACCTGTTTCTTCTTTGCACCTGTTTTGTGTGACTTTATTTTTTTGTGATGTTAATAATGTAACTGTGTTGAGCGTTCATCCAGACCGACACTTGTGACAATGTCTGATCAGAGGCAAATAAAAGACGAAACCATGCAGGAACTGTTGTTGAACTTTTCTCCATAAATATTCAGCGGCCGCCATCTTTCAAACGCGTGTATGTGTGTTTTATGCTAATTACAGTAGAATTACCCATCTTTTGACGGATGCGGGGCCCTTGTGTTGTCACGACAACATTTCGCCAAATGGAGTGAACGAGCCTGAGAGAGGAGGGGAGAGACCGACGCACAGGGGAAATAATTCGTCCCAGACGTTGTGGTTCATCATCTATCTCCCTCTGTCTCTTTCTTTATATAGCTCTGTTGTGTGAATCCTCTGTGAGCTTTAGCTGTTCTACAAAAGAAGCAGGGATCTCTACCTCATCCTTATCCCCTAATTGTCCCTCTTCCCTTTTCACTTATCTACTTCTGTCTTTCACTCCTTGTCTTTCTCTCTTTCTGGAGTGTTTCTTCTGTGCTCAGTCTCCCAAGCTAATGTTGCCTTGGAGGAGACGGCTTCTCCACGCTGTCTGCTTCCTGCCAGACTCTCTGGGTTGGATTTAGCTGGATAGACAGACACTGTATGTATGTGTGTGTTTTGACAGTGTGTGTGTGTGTGTGGGAGGGGTGGCAACCACTTTTTTATTTTTTTTTTTCCTTTATAGCTGCAATAACTGTGTGTGGATGTCAGAGGGGGCGCCGTCCGGGTTTGACGGTAGACGCAGGTGATCGCAAAGGAGACGTTATCTTAATTCTGCATCGGAATAAGAAACTGTGTGATGGGCAGCGAGAGAGGCAAAGTGTGTGTGTGTGTGTGTTCGTGTGTGTGTGTGTGTGTGTGCATGCAAGCATGTGATTCGTTGTGACTAATCCCCCTCTGTCTGTCAGTCAGCTGTCCTTTTGCTTTTTGACTTTTGGAGTCTCGAAGGGGGTTAGGGGTTGACTTCTATTATACAGCGTGTGTGTAGGAGGGCTTTTCTAAAGGTTGTGGATAATGGGTATTGGAGTTCATGGCAGGTGTTTTTCCACAAAACAGACTAAGCCCTTTTTTTTTCTCCCCTCCACACTTGTTTGTGGCTCTGACTCAAGCTGCACGACTCCACTATCTGACCAAGTACCTCTGAGCCAAGGATAACCCATTTAACAGTGTATTCTCTCCGTAATGAGATTATATCCCCGCTAATATAATTAAAGGATGATTATAATCATGAGATCCAAACAACACCTCGATAACTTTTCCACCAACACCTCGGCAACCTTTTAAAAGTGTAAAGATGATAGTACCCTACAATAGTTTGGTGCAGACGTCTCTTTTAAAGAGAGTGCATATCTGGGGCATTTTGCCTTCTTTAGTTTGATGTATTACCTGTGAAACAGTGTTTTAGAGAAGGACAAAATGCAGGGTTTGAATAATTCAAAATGAATGTAGTGCTACATTAGCTGGAATTTTACACGCACGCCTCCTGCAGCCATTGCTAAAATCTTCCATTTACCTCAAAGGAGAAATAGATGTGGACGTAAAGGAACATTTAGGGGGGGATAAATAATTGAATGAGTTTTAATAACAAGAGAGTGAGCTGAGCAGACCCCCCCCCCAAAAAAAAACTGTTTTATTCATTTTAGTATGACTTCAACAAGTGTAGCGGAAATGTCCTTGAGCCCTGAGCTGCTGCTAAACACTGAAGTGAAGCTGTTTGTTGGCAATGGGTGGCATTCAATTCATGTTTTGAGGGGTGACAGAGAGGGCAAATCAGGCGCAGGTGTAAATAAAAATACCAGGTTCTAAAATAAACTGACGAAACACAAAAATTGAGCAAATTTGTTGGGTTTTTGAGCCCTGAATTTAATTTAAGTACTTGGGGATGTTTTATTTCCAGTCAAAGGAGTCCATAGGAGGGTCTGTTTTAAAGTACCTATAATGGCACTGATTGGGTAATTTGATTTTAAAAAATCTATGCATGATAAACAGTGTAGTTCAATCCAAAATATCTGTATTGAAATATTCAACAATAACAAGCCTCCAGTCATTAATATGCCCTCTAAAGATTCATCTATATGTGTAGAAGTTGCATTTTTAGAAGATTTTCCCTGAAAATAATCCCTTCCTACCGTACAATGGCTTAGATGTAACTCAACACCATTGCTTCCTTTAGAATACTCAGGTCAGTGAAGTTCTTTCTCGACTCACTTATGGCATCTCGAGCACACCAGCTCACTCACGACTCTGCTCAAGCACAGTAACGGTAAGCTATAATATATAAGCGTACACGTACCGTAATTTTCGAACTATAAGCCGCTACTTTTTTCACACGCTTTGAACACTGTGGCTTAAACAATGATGCAGCTAATTTGTGGATTTTTGTGATTTTTACGAATTGGCCTCGAGATGAAAGTGACATTGAGAGCGACAAGGAAATGTGTTCAATTCCGACACTGAAGAAGACGGCTTTAATGGTTTTAGTGCGCAGGAGGAAGATGCAGAGAGCGATTAATGACTTTTCCTGGTAGGCTACTGTATTTTTCATTTATTTATTTCTATGTACATTTTTTTTTCTAAAGTTAGTGGGTGCAGCTTATTTAAATTTACGGTAACAAAGGAATTTTAAAATAATTGTTTTGGTTAGTTTTTCATTCTTTAAATGCAGCATTTGCCTCCGATCCTTGATTAACACGGAGATTGAAAAGGAACTATGCAAAAAGGAAAAAATTCACATTCAACAGCAGTGCCCTTGAACGTGAATTTTTCCTTTTTGCGTGTTTCCATTTCAATCTCTGCGTTAGTTGTCGTATCTCTTTGAAGTCGCTAATGCCTCAGGAAAATCTATTAACATGTTTTTCATTTTTTGGGACCAAAGTATTCTTTTGTGATTGTTTCTTCAGTGTATCAGCCAGGCATAAATAAAGCAGCCAGCACTATCGTGACACATACTCTCTTAAAAAAAGAAAGACTACATTATTTCCCCCCACCAGTCGTCTTTGTCATGATTATCTCTGCTCAGGATAATGCAAATTGTTATGATAATTCTTTCAGTCTGTTAGATAAGAGCATGTGGAAGAAGACCCCGGAGGGTCAGCACTGCTGTCACACATGGACGACTGGTCTGTTTTGTTATTAACCGCTGATTTGACACACATGGGAGATGACAGGAGTCTTCTCACAGTGTAACAGCATACTGTGAAGTCACAGGCAGTCTAGGAAGGGAATGTGGGCTACATTCAGGGTGTTGCACTCAATTCCAAGAGAAAATCAGCAGTGATAAAACTATTTTCACTTAGCAGAAGGTGACGTGTGGTTCAAATCCAGCCAGTTATTCCCATTATCAGGGTGGTATCAGTACCAATTACTGGCTACCATCAACTCGAGAAAGTTGGTAGCACCGTTAATGTCTCTCAGCTACACCGCGATACGGGAAGGATACATAGGAATTCACGACCTTAAAAAAAAAAAATGCATGTACACTGGTGAAAATGAGTCACATAGCAAAGAAGATGGGAAAAAAATTAACATAGACCAACCCTGTCTCTCTGAAATTACGTTCCTGTACAAAAAAAAAAAGCAATCTCTTTTGAAAGAAGAATAATTTCATTTGGAAACCAACATATTTTCTCATCAAAAGGTAGAACTGTGACATTGCAGGAAAGGCTTCCAGTTTGAAAGAGCTACAGAGGTGAGCAACAGGACACCGGGGTTCACATCCTGTGTGGAAGCTTTATTCCTAGACTTCAGTTTCATTTTCATTTGTTGTGTACTTCCAGTTTGCACAATAAACTGCACATAAAAGATGGTTTTCATTTGCTTTTTGGTTGGGTTTAGGGGAAACTTTGCTTGTTAGTCTTGGCTGGGTTTAGACACTAAAACTACTAAAAACATAACCCTTTCACAACATGTTTGAAGTTTCTCTTCTGCTTTCACCACAGTGACGAATCCCATCCCAGCTAATATATGACTGGATAGACCCAAATGAGCGATGGTAAAGCAATAAAATAAATGGCAAAGGTAGGTTGATTTATTTGTGATATGTCGCAAACAAACATAAACCAGCAGAAAACATCTTTCCCATCTGTCTATTTTCTTCCAATTATCTGAGGTTGGGTCCTGGTAGCAGCAGACAAAGCAGGGCGGTCCAGATGTCCAGGGGATCCTGAAGCATCCCAGGCCAGATGAGATATGTAATCCCTTCGGCAGGCTCCGGGTCTACCCTGGGGCCTCCTGCCAGTTGGATGTGCCCAGAAAACCTCCACAGGAAGTTGCCTCAGCTAGCTCCTATTAACAGAAGCTCCAAGCTCCCCCTGGATGTCCAAACTCCTCGCCTTATCTCTAAGGCAAACCCATTTTTGGCTGCTTGTACCCACAATCTTATTCTGTCAGTCACTACCCAGAGCTCACGACCATTGGTGAGGGTTGGGACATAGATCAACTGGTAAATCAAGAGTTTTTCCTCCTCCTTCACCACAGTGGTTCTGTACAATGCCCACGTTACTGCTGACGCTGCACCAATCCGTCTACATCACCTACAAAAAACAGAGATGCTCCCTCAAAAAAAAACATAATTGAAAATGCACTTTAGTTGAATAGGAACATATTTTTCGCGAGACAGGACTGCATAAATTTTATTGTGGACAAATATTCCGTGCTTGGCCAACTATTAGCTTTTACGATCCTCACATATTTATCTTTTTTTTTTTATTATTTACCGACTATACCGGCACACTGATTTTAAAATGTATGTCAGTTCAGACTTTCCACCCTTTGCAGTTTTAAAGTCTCAGGAAATATAGTATGTCAGTGATCTGTGATGCTTTTAAAGTACTCTCAGACATTTCCCTCTGCTCCTCTATCAGCATGGCTTCCACTGTCTCTTTAGTACCATCTGTCGCTGTATGAACAGTGAAACTTCGTCGCCGCCACCAACAGCACTTCCTGCATTGGACTAAAACGATTAGGATAAAGCTACAATTTCATTGCAGTGCTTTTGTGATATTTCAGTCCTATATTGCCTCTGTTCTCTAAAGAAGCTGAATTGGAAAAGAAAAAGCCTCAACTCTGCAATATAAAAGACAACATCCTCCACCATGATGACTAATCACATTTGATTTAATGACCTCCGCCGAAGAAAAAAAAGAAAAAAAAGCTTTTCCCTTTAAAGTTTTTCCCCGCGCTGGCTCTCCAGCTCTTATCCTCTTGTGCGTCTCAATGCGCCTTTCAGTGTCTCTCCTCAGTCTATCCCTATTCTTGTATTTGCATTTTGCTCCCCCTTTATTTTTTTTCTCCTTCCAAGTTCTTTTGTTCTGTCTCGCCCTGCTCTTTTTCTTACTTTTCCCCACTTCTTTCTTCTCCTCAGTCTTTCGAACTCATCAAGGATATTGAAGAATAGGCTGGCAGCCTGAGGGGCGGATCAGTTGGCGGTGATTGGCTCTCCTCGCTTGCCAATGAGGTGTGAAGCGTCTGTCATGCTGCTGTAACTCTTCTCTGAGGGCCATCCTCGCCTCTTTTTTTTTTTCCCGCGCGCACACGGCTTCGCGCAATATGCTTCAAATAGATACAAGCGCTTGACAAATTGCGTTCACCCACATGAATTAAGAAACACAACACGAGACGCTGTCTACGTCTCGGCGAAGGCACCTCGTCCTTTTTTTTTGGGACTTCCGGAGGAGTAAAGACACACACAAAGAAACGTTCTCGGTTTGCCAGCGATGCCAGTGGGGCCTGCAGATGAGAGCAGACCGTCATACACTCCATTCTAGTAATGGGCAGGCAGATGGCAGGCTGCTCTGTAGCCTCTGCTTAGGCTGATGGCTCTATTCATCAGGCTGCTACGCCCTCCCTGCAGCCCTGCACCGGGCTACAATTTATGGAGCTCCCTCTCCCTCACACTCCCCTCTGCTGTTCTCTCCCGCTCTTATTTATTTGCTCTTTTTTTTTTGTTTTAGTCTGCACCTCTGCTCCTATTCTCTCCGAGTCTGTCTGCTTGGCGCCATAAAAAGCCCTTTTTTTGTTTTTTCACTCCAGCTAGAACTTCTGCTGCTGGGGGAGTGAGTTATTGGCTCTGTGTTGGAAGGAGTTGCTACCTTCCTGTTGGCAGGCTGAAGTTTTGGTCATGCACACACTCTTTTTTGGAGGCACAGCTCCTTGATGGCAGGGAAAGTCTCATTGGAGGGCGTCAAATTTGTTTTGTTTTTTTTGGGCCAAAGCCAGTTTACTTCAGTCAAACTCGGGGAAAAATAAGGAAACCCTAAAGCAGGAGGTTGACGTTTTGGGAAAAAGTCTTGACTATGTTTTAAGGCTTTTTGCTACCACCTCTGTGCCTGTTGTGAAGTATGGTGATGCCATAGCCATTCATGCTTACTCCCAGTGCTTACATGCACGCACCGAGGCTTGCTACAAATCTTATATCTCTTTACTCATCAGTGCACTCCAGTTAGACGTTCTGCCTCGTCCACTCGTGGGCCCAATCATCGGCCTGTACTTGCTTATAAAGCTATTTCTGCTGTGCTTCCCACCTATCTACAGATCTACATCCGCCAAAAAAGTACGGGAAGCTCTTGTCTTTGCTCCCACGACTCATTCCTGCTATCTCTTCCCGGAGTTTGAACTGAATTGAGGAAAAGGGAGTCTAAGTACACTGCCTCCTTCGCTTGGCATCTGTTGCAACATTGCCTGAATTTTAAAGAGCTGATCTCACTAAACGAATTCAAAGCAACTTTTCTAGGACTTGGAGGCAGACACATTGGGATTCTGACATGTTAGGACTGACTCACACCGGCCCTGCTCCATCATCGTCATCGACAACTTGTGATGCGTATTTCTGTGATTTTATGATATTTTTATGCAGTCTGAATCTTTCATTACACTTTATTTGAATAGCTTTATGTCTTTAACCTGATAGTTTGTGCTGCTGCCTTCGCTAGGATGCTTTTGTTAAGGAGATTCGAAACCAACAGATGGGTTCAAATCGCATGTTTTCTTTTTTAAAAAGTGCAAGCTGACACCGATTGTCAGCCAGAAACTGTAAAGACTGAAAGAATCATATGATTTCCAACGGTCCCACAGTTGCTGAATTACTTATTTGTGCTAATGGATCCACTTATAAATTACTTCACTCTACATTTCTCTACATTCTCTCATTTTACTAAATATCAAAAACTATACCAAAAACACAAACTGGCTGTGATAGCCAGATTCAATAAAAAAGCAAATATTATGTGCTTCTTTACGCAACTGAGAAGCTATTACTGACTCCAGCAATCACACAAAAAAATTACAGATCTTCGGCTGAACTGCAGGTTGTGTTTGCACAGTGCAGTGGGTTACACATTTCAAATCCAAGTTCTAAAATATCTGGTGTATGAAGAATCCCTATTTTTTTTAACACCTGTGGGCATGACAACAAAAACACTGCACATGTCGGGTGTTTATACTTTCCACCCATCCATCCATCCATCCATCCATCCATCCATTATCTACACACCACTTAATCCTCACTAGGGTTGTGGGGGGGCTGGAGTCTATCCCAGCCGATTTAGGGCGAAGGCAGGGGACACCCTGGACAGGTCACCAGTCTATCACAGGGCTACACTTAGAGACAGACAACCAAGCACACTCACATTCACACCTACGGACAATTTAGAATCACCAATTAACCTCAACATGTTTTTGGATGCTGCAGGGTGGCGCAGTTGGCAGCACTGTTGCCTCGCAGCAAGAAGGTTGTCAGTTCGCGTTCTGGTGGGGGCATCAGAATCTTTCTGCGTGGAGTTTGCATGTTCTCCCCGTGCAGCGTGGGTTCTCTCCGGGTTCTCCGGCTTCCTCCCACACAGTCCAAAAACATGTTGAGGGCCACGGCTCTGTGTTGCAGGGAACAATAACCCCCCCCTTTTTTTTTTTATAAAATAAAAAACTAAAATAACATGAACGCAGAGCTGTAACTAACCATCTGCATACAAGCACCTGCAAAGCGTTGTTAAGCTCATGCTGCCAATTTGAGGACATCAGAAGTAGAAACGTAACAAAACAGAAAATCTCTCTCTTGGTTCTGCGTAAACAGTGTATTTTTATACTAACTGCATAAATATGAACATCATGTATCAATGAAAAAGCAAATTGCAAATGTAAGCTTAAATGCTCCTCTTGTCTTGCCAGAGGTTAGTCTGACTCTGCAGCAGCTTTTCTTTTTTTTTTTTTTTTAATTGCAAACAGTTCTGTTATGAGGACAACAAGTACACTGCGTCGGTTAAACGAGCATTTAATTATGCATAAATCACAGGCTTGCTGTCCTGGTGTGGGGGAAAAGCTGGAGAGATAAAGAAATATCTGTTGAATAAGTGATGGTGGAGGTGCGATGGATAGCTGTGTGCGGAGGGGAGAGACGGAGGCAGTGAGTGAGAGCTTTAGCTTTGACTCTCGGTTTCCCTCCGGAGATAAAGCGAGCGGTAATGAGACCCTGAGCTGCTGTGCTGAAGAGACGGTGAGCCCGCCTGGGGATGAGGATGACCTTGAAGACCATCCACACTCGCGGACACACACATCCTCAGAGCTCCCAACACACCTCTAAACTTAAAGCAATCAGACTCCTTGTTAATATAGAAGTCCACTTTGGAGAGCTGACAGTTTCTTACCTCGTGTATATTATTAGCATACATCAAAAAGCCTTCCTTCCTGCTGCAGAAACCAGACAGGGCTGCAGTTAATTTCAACGCACATGCAACAGGTTTTATGTTTATTTGTGACTGGGGCAGAGAGGTGGTGCTTCAACTTCCTGTTTGTTTCATTAAGGTCACAGCTTGTGGTGGTGTTGCCTCATAAACAATCAATAATGAATGGAAATGTTAGTTCAGGATAAATACATCAGGAGGAATTATCTGAGAAATGTAAAAGCTGCGTCGTTTTAATGTGAGAAAAGCAACAGATTGCAGGTTTAAAGTTTGTCTGTTGTCTTCAGAGTGATAATACTCAACATATTGTAACTTTTTTTGCTTTATTCCAGACGGAACAACAGAAAACTGGCTCGTGGGAAGGAAGAAGTGGGGGTGAAAAAAAAACTGCAAGACAGAAGTTTGGTAATGAGGAAAAACTCTGTTTGACATTTCAGTCTGTTACAGAGGGAAATTTTGCATTTGCTTTTTCTTAGCTCGGATTCATGTTCTGATACTCTGGTCCTGATGCAAATTTTTTTTTTCTTGTCATAATTTAGAAACTTCATTTTGTATTTCTAGTGTTCCAAAGCACAGGATTTACAGCACTGCTCCACCACGACAGTCCATTATGCCAACATGTCTTCAGGCGTTTACAGCATCGGATTGGTCATTAAGGTTGAAATCCATCAGAATATCAATCGGATTTCACCTGGTCAGAGCGGACTGGAGCTTGAGGGGGAATGGTAAGAAGAAAGGCTGTGGACTCGTTATGTATGTGAATGAAAGATGGTGTAATGCTGCACGAAGGATGTTGAACTGCTGGCAGTTGGTTTGCGGCCGTTTTACCTGGCGAGGGAGTTTTTTTGCACTTCTTGGCGGTTGCAGTTTACATCCCCCCCTCGGCTGATGCTGCTGCGGCCTGTGAACTCATCCATAGTTCAGTGTCCCAGCTGCAAACATCACACCCTCAGTCTCTGATCGTCGTCTCAGGAGACTTTAACCACACATCGCTCTCTACCATTCTCCCCACATTCTGCCAGTATGTGGACTGTCCAACCGGAGACGGTAGGCCCTGTGTGGTATTTTCTTTCTATATTTTTGGATGCTGCTGTGGCATGTAAATTTCTCCCAATGGCGAATCGATAAAATTATTCTATTCTATTCTATTCTATTCTATTCTATTCTATTCTATTCTATTCTATTCTATTCTATTCTATTCTTATATTACACATTTCAAGAATTGTAAACTTCATGAGTCCTGCTCACTGATTTGTGCTAAGGCTTAACTGATGTGGTTTTTACTGAGCCAGTATTGATTATTAGTAATCAAAGAGGCAATAACCAGCATTGGGAACCATTATACAGTAGCAGAAAACTTTTAAAATCATTTTGTTGAAAGTTTTATTTATTCTACTGAAGTTTAATGAAAAGAAGCATTTCAACTTTCATCGTTCAGTGTTGACTGACTCCTACCCACCACATGTAACCAGTCAGATGCTGTAAGCAGGACAGCGATTGAGAACACAGATTGACGAGACAGAGAGAGAGCGAGAGAGATGACTGCATCAGATGCACAGTAGCACATTTTCAAAATATATTTATTTTAGAGAGAAGTTTTTTGAAAAAGCAAAAATAATTGGAAAAATGCTCAGTATAACATCAATTGACCTCTAGTTTGCATTGGCCACAATAAGCTCCTACAACTGAAGTCACTAAAAAGGTACAAGAGTGCTTTAAAAAGTTCTCTCTTCACATGGAAACAAGGGGCGTAACTCCCATTTTGGGCCATAACTGTGGAGTATAAAGCCTTATATCCCTGTCCACAAAAACTCAACTGGGCTTTATAGTAAGCAGTTACGCCCCAAAATGGGAGTTTCACCCCATGTTTGTGGGTCTAACGTTTTGAAGTACCCTCGTAGCTACTAATATTAAAATATGTCGCTTTCTGGTTCATATTGTCATCTAACTATACATCCTAGTTATGCTGAACTGCTTCAAAACCAGTTCAGGTTGTTGTTATCATGAATCCATACAGACTGAATGGAAGAAAGGCCCAACCAAGACGTCCAGAAGCAATAGGTTACTCACACATGAAGGTTAGATGCTCCCTCCATGTTAGAGAATGCCATAAGCCAGTGGCGACTAAACCTGTTACATGGCCCCGCATAAGCCTATCCATCCGTGACCTGCGAGAAGCCAGTTTAGACTAATCCCCACAACTGTAAAAAAAAAAAAATGTTTCCTCACCCCTCAGAAGAGGATTTAAATTACTTTACACTTACAAGTTGTGCTGCGCCTTGCTTGCCTGCAATGTGCTGTTGCAGCTGATGCCTGGAGCGTTAATTTTGTCCACAATTCACTCGGGTGACTGGGGCCCATTTATACACGGTGCTCTCGCATTGTCCTGTCTGATGAGGGCTACACATGCACAGTCTGAGATGTACTTTGTTTTTGCCCTTTTATTGTCATGCACGATGCTTCGGCACACAAACCCATCGAGGTTAAACGTACACACCTGCTCGCACAAATGCAGACAGGGTGAACGCAGGGACACACATTGTTATTTATTTACAATACGGCTGTAGCTCTTAGACATTCACACTCTCATATTGTAAGCGAAAGCCTGGAGGGCAAATAGAGATATTGCACATTAAAACACACACACACACACACACACACTCTGAAGCGCGCTTTGTGTTTTATGCTTCATTGTCCCAGTTGTGTAAAGCGCCTCGGGGCATTCCCAACACAGACACACACTCTAACATGATTATATCCATTTGATGTCTGTGATTAGGTCATATTGGGATGTGTGGCGCTGTGGAGTCATCATCACAAATACACACACATCCGCACGAACCGCGGGGACACTAACACACGCTTCAATCCTGCTGGGTGGTATTGCAATTTAGCTTTGAGCTTATAGTTGCCGTATTGATTGATTTGTGCGTTTGTGTGCATGCGTGCGTGTGCGTCCATTAGTGGTGATGCTATACATTTTCAGTATTGCTGTTCTCAGGAGACGCAACAGATCAGAACCATCTGAAACACCATTATAGCACCTTTGTAAAATGAATATATGCTGTAAACGCTGTGTCTGATCTACAGCTATAATCTAAACACATTTTGTTTTTACATTTAGCATCCTTGTGTAACTTCTAACTGGATGAAATGTGTGGTAGAAAAGGTTGTCTGCGGTTTCTTATATACAAACCATTAAATAAAATGGAGTTTCTATGACTTTACACTCGTTTCCCCCGTATCTAATACAATATTTAAAGCTAACTAGTCAGGAAATGCAATTAATACCAACATTTCTCATCTTAAAAATGTGCTTTATTCCAAATTCTTTGGGGTCTCTTAAGCTTTGATGGACTTATTTTGATGCTCACACTGGATTGCACCCTCCTGTGTGTTCACAAGCATGCTGAAAATGGTTATTACCTTTTAAGCTGATATGAGGTTGTAGCATAGTAGTAGTGGTATTACTAACAATTACTTTAGCAGCTGTGTTATACCAGGGATTTCCATCTTATAAGATACAATTTTGCGTTATCTTTAGGAGTAAAATCTTACTTTCCTAATGCTTTTTTCTATCGTAATGTTTGATGGCATAAAAGTAATGTAATCAAAAAGTTCCAAGACTGTTGCACATGAACAAAGTTATGTGCATGCAACAGGTGCAAGTAGCAATTCCCTTAAGTCAGGTTTTAATGTGACATTGTTCAACCAACATCGAGAACGATGTCCTTTCATGACCCCTTGCAGGTGTGCAGGTGAAGGTTCAGAACCATCAACGTGTCAAAGTCTGTGAGGAGACAAGAAGAAATGTGTTGTTTCAAGTAAGAGAAGGCAGATTAGTTTCATAAGTTTGGTTTACTCTGTGATCTACATTTAGTCCACTGTTAGGAAGAAAGAAAATATATTTAAGAAACAAGAACACACCTCTGTTGCCCATCACACACCCTTTCCTCAACAGCTTTTCTATTCGCTCTTCACTGGAGTGGGGCTGCTTTGAGTGTCGACTAATCAAAGGCCCTTTCATGGCCGAAGACTGATGGCTTAATTAGGGCTGCTAATGTTAATCACACTTAAATATTTATAAGCAGGAATTCTTTTGTTTAGCCTTGACCTTTCCCTGGAGCTCATTAACACGGTTATTATTGCTGCTGGTGCTGCGATGTTTCTCTTAAATATGGCCGCGGCACTCGCCCCAGGGCCCTTATTGATTTTGAACGGAGCAGACACGATGCTGTGTTAACGCTTTGTTTGACTGACTTTGGTTTATCTGGCTGGGTTTAACCCTGGAGGTGTGTATGTGTTTGTGATGCAGCACCCCGAGGGGACGATGGACAGTCTCTTATCAATGAAAAGAGCTCATTGTGTTTAAGTGGCAGCGGAGGTAATAGAACCAGATTCATAAACGCTAAGGGATGTCTCTCAGCTTTCGTCAACTCAGCACTTCGGCTGAATACAGCGACTGAATTGGAATTGTTATTTGCCACATGCACACACACACACACAAAGAGCTGACCATCATTTTATGACCCAAAGTGTTTCTTCGTAGCCAAAGGCGAAAGGTTCCATTACGATAGAATACACACTGGATACCACATTTGTAGCACTTGGGGGTTAAGTGTACGGGTGAAGTTATTGTAGAGGACACAGAATGTAACAGCTTCCCTTTATATTAAGAGGTGCACCAGCATATCTGTAACATCAGTAGCGGTACATATGCACCTCCTTATTACTTGTGTTCTGCATCACCAAATGAATTTGGCTGTTTAAGATACCATAAACTTATACTAATGGCATGTGCTTTGGGGTAATAAACATCTTCTCCTCTGAGGGAAAATTATTGTAGTGTGGAGTTTTAATGAAACCCATTAATCATTCATTGTTATTCTCTCAATTTAATATGTTCAGAGAGTGAGTCCCTACATTAACTTTTTTTTTTTTTTTTGTATTCTACTTAAATTACCCCCTCAGCCTCCCAAACCCCAATTTTTTACCAGTATCGGTACACTGCCCAAGGCACTCAACTGTTTTCATCAATCTAATTATTTCATTTGTAGAGGATTAGCCTCTTGTGCTCTATAGATATGGATGCATTCTGAAATAATATGTTTGCAATAACCTGCTGCAAAACCTAACAATATTTTTTGATCTGATGTGGTGATAGCCTTAAACATACGAACATTTTTAAATAATCCATCCGACTTATCCGTGTTCTCGAAAAAACTAAATGCTGTGCTCACATTCACGTTGTATACATCAATAATTTACACATCCATATACAGGAATGTTGATTTTATGGTAATAATCACACAAATGGGTAATTTCATATGCGGGTAAACTACTGAATAAGGCAGTTAGTGCTTGGGTTGATTCTTAAAAAAACCTTGATGCACTAGTTCTTCGCCTTAAAATGAGCTACTGCATCTGTTCCTCCTCTTCTCCACTGATATTATATTGGTAAGCTATTTATATATAAGCATGTATTTCTTTAAGTTTGGACTAAGGCTATCCCACCTTCTCATATATATCATATTGTCTTATTATTACATAACATTACATTATTACAATAATGCTTTTTTGAGTGCGGGTCGAGTGTCTGGTTCTCGACTGTCATCATCTCCAGTATGATTTTGTATCGTAGCAATAGTCACACACTGTGGTCGTAACTAACTGACAAATTACTGTGTCTTCTCTTCTTCTTTTTATTTCACTTTTATGGCTAGTAGCAACAAGGGCTGCCGATACCAACTTCTTTGACTTGTTCATCTGTTAACTATTTTACTGATTGACCACATCAGAACCAGAAAAACATATAAATGACAACAGCTGTATTAAAACAAAGTACATGTGAACACAGAGAGTAGGAGAGAAGCAAACAGATGAAAGGTGCCTCAGCAGTGAAATGTGTTCTAATTGCATTGCACAGTGTACAAACCACCTTTTTTGTTCGAATAGCAATTTGAGGTACTCCCATGCTTTTGAAGCTATGGGTCTGTTGAAACCTTTGCATTTGTCTAAGTTGGACTCTGCTCTACTGATGTAGCTGACCAACGACTGGAGCCAAAAATAAGTGATAGTGAAGAAAAACATTTTTTCTAATGAATGGAAGGTGAAAAAAACAAAACAACAACCAGCAATTATGAACACTGACACAATTTCAGTGTCGACATCATGGATTTTGTCAACTTATCGAAGCAGCTCTAGGGGCAACCAGCCTTGAAGTGCCATAGCATCACTTACAGTGTCGCACCATCAGCCAGATACTTACTGTTGCAGAATAGTTGCGATGTTGTCAGTATATTATTTACATAAAATGAAAACAAAAAAATGTATCTGTTACGCTATTAGTTATCTGCAGCACTGACAAAATGTGACAACCTTAGTTCTGATTCTTAATATTTTCCCGATTTCTTCATAAAGGTTGTTTTTGACCTACATACAGGACGTCACCATGACAACATGACACTGTTTGAATGGTCACATGTTTATAACCTGTGGTGTACGAGTGTGAATGACGATTTCCATATTTACAACTCACAGTATGGGTGTTTTTTTGAATCGAAAGCATGGTGATGATGTTTGTCGAGTTTTGAACATTACTTCACAGGCAAACAACACGTCCTTGTAGAACCGTCTCAGACTGTACCAGTTTGTGCAAAAAAGAAGTGAAAATGATATATTTTTTGCTTTGTCATCACAATGTGGTGTTTTGAATTAGCCTCGAGTCATAAGAAATGTATTTTATACAACAAAAAAAATGGGGAATGGAAGTGAGAAAGTGTTCTATTACTGGATCTGTGTATGTGTAGAGAGAGAGTGAAAGAAATGGAAAAAAAAACCTCCAGTATCACTGAATAACTATACTGCCAGATTGAAAGCAGCCACTCCGTCTCACAGCTCTGTAATCGCTAAATGCCGTTTGGGAAGTGACCGTAAGTACTTCAAACCACCTACGTGTTTCACAATCAGACCAATGAATAAAAGATTTGAATGATAAGTGCCGAGTTTTTGAAATTTAAAACAAGTGGCGATGTAGAACTGTGGAACAAAGCCAAAAAGGACCAAATAGAGTTTGGGACGACTCCTGCCGCCCCTCCTCGCACTTTTATACCACTTGTGGAGGTGGAATTGAAAATGTGCCGTCGGTGTATTGCTTGGTGCGTTTGTCTTTAAAGAGTGAGATGGAGGAGCAGGTGCAAACATATTATCAATCTCAAGTTGTCTTTTTGATGTTTTAGTCATTGCTTCAGAAGTATGTGAGGGACTGATTTTTTCAGAGCTATGAGAGGGACTCTTTTTTGTTTTTTTTTCCCTGTCAATCCCACAACCACCCGCTTCCGCATGATTTCCGTCCATTACGGCCTGATCCTGCAGAGGCTGTGATCACACCAGGCCACAACATTGTTTTGTGTTTCCCATCGAGAAGAAACACACACGCAGCCCTTTTGTAATTTAAAGAAATGCAAATACTCTTCCTCTGCTGGTTAATGCACCACTGTTTGAAGACGTGAGCTGGAAATATCATGCGGCACTGGAAAAGCTAAAAAGAAACAACCTCAGCTTGAGGCAGTGAGCTAAAAGCGGATAAAAATATTACGGATCTTGTTCTGTTTTTCTGATTTACATTTATATGCTTTCCCATAGCAGCAGACACAAAACCAGATGGGGAATGTCAGACTTCATAACAGCAGTGATAGCGTCATTGTTTACAGAAGGGCTGTGTGAGAGATAGCCGCCTTTACCATCACTGATGATTACATGAAGTTTATTTTACCGAATGCGCAACTTTAAATAGAAAGAGAGCAACAGAAAGAAAAAAAACACAGCTCAACTTTGTTTTTTACTGTGTAGAAATTTGCGAAGACAGCATATTTACATAAAATTAATAAACAAAACCATCATATTTTTATTTATGAAATTTTATGAAACATCATCCAGCAATATTGATATTGACTCATGCAGAATTGCACCTAAAGCAATACTTAGACCGTGACTTTCTGAATAATTTTTGGTAATTTAGAAGTTTTAGCAACCTAGGATGAATTTACATTTGACAGCTTAAGACTGACAGTTGATAAAGTGTAAATAAGTAAATGAGTCAATATCTTTCTGCTAGAATTTTATTTCTGAAAGTGTGGAGAAGATTTGAAGCAGATCTTCATGGTTGTAAATAAAAATGTATGATATGAGACTTCAGAATAATTTAACAACATAGCCCAACAGTTCAGCTGTATTGTTTTAAATTGGCAATCTAATCATTAAAAAAGTGCTTTTATCTGGATTAGGATGGGAGTCATGATGCTTGTATTTGTTAAAATAATGAACACTTTCCTTTTAGTTTTGATCAGCCTCTCTGAAGGCTACGGAGGTCGCTGTAATTAAATCTGCACTCAAAGAGTCTACAAGGTGTTTAAGTCAATTACAGACCTATATCCAACCGTTCCTTTATTTCAAAATGTTTTGAAAAACCTGTTTCAAATCACCGATGTGACCATCTGCTCAGAAATGGTTTGTTTGAGGACTTTCATGTCAGGCTTCATAGCACAGAGCCAGCACTGGTGAAAGTCACCAGTGATCTTCTTATAGCCTCAGACAGTGGTCTTTACAGTTGTCCTGCTGGATCTCAGTGATGCATTTGACACAATTGATCACAACATTTTATTATATAGACTGGAACATGTCATTAGGATTACAGGAGCTGAGCTAAGATGGTTTAAATGATCAAATTCCAACGTCAATGATGATTCTCCAGCATACACAAGATTTAGTTATGGAGTTCCACTGGGTCTTTTCAACTATTGTTAGGCAAGACTGCAGACACTTTCACTGCTCTGCAGATGACACTCAGCTATATGTAGCTACAAAACAAATTAGTTACTCAGACTTCAAGCATGTCTTACGGACATAAAGGCTTGGATGACCTGTGATTTTCTTTTTCTAAATTTGGATGAAACTAAAGTTATTATTTTCAGCTCTAAACGCCTTAGAAGCACACTATCGTTACTCTGGAGGGTATTGCCTTGGCCTCCAGTACTAGTGTGCAAAAACTTGGAATTGCTTTCAACCAGGATATGTCCTTTAGCTCACACATAAAGCAAGTCTCTAGTCTGACCTTCTTTTACCTGTGTAATAAAGTCAGAATCTGAAACATCCTGTCTCAGAGTGATGCAGAAAACCTAGTTCATGCATTTGTAACGCCTAGACTGGACTCTTGTAACTCCCTATTATCAGGATGTCCCAGTAAGTATCTGAAAAAACTCAAGTTGATTCAAAATGCTGCAGCGAAAGCTCTGACAGAAACCAGCGAAAAAGATTCTAAATCAGTATTTCTTCATCGGCTCCCTCTAAAATCCAGAATTGAATTTAGAATCCTTTCACTAACACGCACAACCCTCAATAACCAAACTCCATTATGTCTTACAGACCTCATTGCACCGTATTATCCTAACGGAGCACTTTGTTCTCAGACTGCAGGTTCACTTGCGGTTCCTACAGTTTGAGAGGCAGAGTCTTGAGCTGTCGGGCTCCTGTGTTGTGGAACCAGTTCCTCGCATGGGTCTGGGAGGCAGACATCCTCTCTACTTTTAAGATTAGGCTTAAAACTTTTCTCTTTGACAAAGTTTATAGTTAGGGCTGCTCAGGTAACCCTGAACAATCCCTTAGTTATGCTGCTATAGGCCCAGGCTGCTGAGGGACTTCATATGATCCACTGAGCACGTCTCCTCTACTCTCCCCTCCCTCTCGCCCCATACATTTATATATCACCACAGCATGCCACTAACTTTGTGTCTTCTCTCTGCTGTAGCTTGTTCTCTCTGCAGGTATCTCTGGCCATGGAGCTGCATGTCTCTGATCCAAGGTTACTGGCATCACCAGCCACCCCTGTGTTTGTTGTTCTCTTACATGTTGCCTGGTTTCTATCTGCTTTTCTTTTCTCTCTCCCCTTTACCCTCACCCAAACCGATCGAAGCAGATGGCCGCCCTCCCTGAGTCTGGTTTTGCTGGAGGTTTCTGCTATTAAAGGCGAGTTTTTTTTTCTCCCCACTGTTTCCCACAGCTAGCGGTCTCCCTCAGCAGGAAGAGCTCGAGGAACATGACAAAGAGCTCAAGGCATTGATTCAGCCTGCGAACTCATCAGATTCAATTTCAGCTGAGGATCCACGGGTAGACTGGAACAATCCTGATTAATGAAGGCTCTAACCCTGCCATTGTCCTGGTGCCAGAAACCCCAGGACAACCCCAAGAGGTCTCGTGTCGATGTCCCAACAGGTAGGAGCTGTTTTTGTGTCCTGAGGGGGACCAACACAATGCTGGGCAGGTGGTTTTAATGTTGTAGTCAATGTATGTCTGTAGTAGCTAAACTGTAAATGTTTTACAAATACCAATCTTTTCAAATGGAGTAGGGTATCATCCATGACTGCCATCATCCCATTATTTTCTTCTTTTCGTCTTTCCTGTCAATTATCTTTAGCCTGTAATCCTACCCATGAGCCCTAAGGTTCTCTTTTATCTGTATTGTCTTCAGTGCTTTCTAGTTTTTTCCACCATAGGCTCTTCCATACTCTCTATCCAACCTCTTTAGCTCCAGCGAACTAGTCGTTGCTAGTTGACATGAATGAGTGCCTTTGTGTGGGAATGTTACCCCAGAAACTAGATTTAAAACCGTTAAACTGGGGGCTACAGAGGGATGCATCTTGTGCTGTTAGGCTTAATCTGTATTGTTTGGCTTGAATGTAAGGGACCTTCATTTATTAGGTGAAAGTCCTGCACTCAAGTCTTCTAAAAGTCTGTAAACTGGCCTGCAGGTGAATTTTCATACCCCCACACAGTAATAGAGTGCAGGATGTAAAAGCAGACTGGTTTAAATAGTATTATTTCCTTATTCATCCTGTTTTTGGCAAGCAATTGAGTGTGAATTTGCTGCAGCCAGCAAGCAGACAGGTGTTGAGTGGTTAATAACCACAGCAGCAGATACACTCACACACACACACACACACACACACATGCCAGAACAGCAGGTAGCTTTCTCTAACAGTGTCACTGGTCTTATTCATTGTTCAGTGTCAACACTAAAACTCAGCTGTGGAGGCACCACACTGCAAACGATGTGGGCTGTATTTTCACTGTTTCCTCTCTGTCGCCTCTCTATGTCTTAATTTCTCTTCCCTCTTGTAATTGTCGCTCTTTTTTTTTTTTTCTTTTTACATCGAGAAAGGGCCTGAGTGCAGTAGCAGGTACAGAAAGAGCTGACGGGTTTGATCGCAGGCCAGCAGGGGTCCGTACAGTTGCAAGAGCGGGTGGATTAAAAGCTATTCGATCTCCAGCAATCGCAATCCCTCTTCTCTTGTCTCTCGTTTTGTTCTTTCTTTTCCCCTCTTTATTCTTAAACAGCTAATCTCTAGAATTCTTCGTCTGGCTTTTATCATGTCCATATGGGCAAGATTAACATTTGCTAAAGCAATAGCCACCTGTGAAGGTACATGAAAGTAAAGGAGAGGTAGATTTATTGCTGCTGCATTTAAGCGGCAGACCTTGAAACTCCTCATTTGAGTTTGTGTGTGGCTGCAGTGTCGTATGGGGTTAGTCTGTTTCTGCCCGACTGAAACTCCAAAGCTGCCGCGACACAGACATCGCAGACCACAGAAAGATTGTGTGCACATGTAAGTTCATCTCTTATCTTTGTGTAAAGGCTCTGCTTTTACCGGGGGTTATGAAAGACATATCGTCATTTTTCTAAATCCCAAATATGGTTGAAGGCAGGTAAATAGTACATTTCATCTTTTAGAGTGAACATTGCTGTTGTATACACACAACAGGAAATAAATACAGAGCTTATGAAATGCAAAAAAGAGACAAAATAGTGCCAGAAATTCATCCATTGCACATAAAAAAAAGGAAGATTTGCTGCAATTCTTCACACACACATCCTGTTTGTGTTTCATTTAGACGTCTACAGTCGCATTTCTATCACCAGAGTTTATTTGGAGCGCACCAAGGTTCAGACAGCATCGTTCACATTCCTTCAAATGAGCCGCACTAACAGAGTAATCACACCAGAGTTCAATTTAATTCAGCCAAACCTGCCGAGGGTGCACGCACCATCGGAGCGAGAGGCGTTTTGGCCGGTTCTCATTTTGGAGCTGGAAGGTTAAGACTTGGTTTTAGAGTAAATGTTAGAATTAGGCCCAGGGCAGGTTTGTGGTTTGGCACTTAGCTGCGCTGGTTAAGGTCAGGTTAAGGGACAAGGAAGAGGCATAAAAACACATGTCTGTGCCTCAAAAGCCACATTTGTGTGGCTCTGCCAGGTCCTGTGCGTGTCCTTGAAGCAGATTCAATATCTTAGCCGGTGACACGGAAAGGGGGTTTGAAAGGAAAGAGAGGATACAGCAAAAGAGGACAAGAGAGTGAGAAGGTGGGAGAGATGAGAGCGAGATTAGGGATTGATTATCGATCGCTGCAGAGTTGGGAAAGATGGAAGAACGAGGCTTATTTTCCTTTTGTTTGTGTGTGTGTGTGTTTTTTTTTTTTTTTCCCCCTCCCCCAACTCTCATTCATTGACTGAGAGGAGAGATTGGTGGAGAAGAAGAGCGGCACAAAAGATTCACGCCTTCATCTCCTTCATTTACCCTCTCTCTATCACTGTCATCAGTTTTATTAGGATTTCATTTTCTTCTCTGTGTTTAGCTACACTGAATAAAGAATGAAGGTTCGACCAAACAAACAGCGCACGACAGGAAGGAAAAAAAAAAGTATAGAAGGAAACGGACAGAAGAAAGGAACGGCACACACATGCATGAACGTTGACAGTATTTACTTTATAAACAGAACGAATCAGCATGAAGAGAAGACTTTGCCGTTTTCTATTCCCTAATCAAACAAGCACTCATTAAAACCTCGCCTTCCCCAGTCATTTCACAAATCACTTCCACAAATTCATTTCATGGAAACACACGTTTCACCCCAAGACAGTAACCAAACATAATCTTATGGTTCATTTCCATTCGAATAATACAAATCTTATCAGTGATCACAGTGAATACAGTCCACAGATTTCTCCGTCCATCAGCGTTTATCAGCGCGAGTGAGTGCATGTGTGTGTGCTGTTTTTTTTTTTTTTGTTGTTTTTTTTTTTTACATCCTTGCATATGTCAATAGAAGTCTAGACTCAATTATTCCATTAAGGAGACTGTGCACAGTAGCGTGCAGTGACTGAAACAACAGCCTCTGACACACACAGGTCTGCTTTAAATACTGTGCAGTCAATAAGCCATTTCCTGTTAATGGTGAGAGTGTGTTCTTGTGTGCGCGCATGCTGTGTGTGTCTGTTTTGTGTCTTTCTGAACAATGGGTGTTCCTATTCTTTGGTTGAATTCGTGCCTTCTCCCAAAGCTTGTTTTCCTGAGCTGTGGGGAACATAAATCCATGTCAGGCTTTGTAAGTTTGCTGTGTGTGTGTGTGTGTGTGTGTTGGTGTGGCGGTCAGTGTGTGACTGTGGGGTATATGAAAGAATGTGTGTGAGAGGAAAAAATAAAAACAACAACAAAAAAAACCCCATCTTATTTTTTGTGCCTATGATTTGGACGTGTATATCAGTCCTACACACACACACATGCGTTGCGGTGTGTGACTGGCATGCCGAGCGCAGGCTGCAGCACAGTGTCCTGCTCTCCTTGTTCTTCTACGGGAGGACTACACACTTAATGAGTTGTCCTGGGACTTGAGACTGTTTAACACACACACACACACACAAAAATGCACATACACATGCATTTTTTGTACCTCTACACTTGTGAGGACTCTCAGCAACATCACACACTCTCTAGCGTCTTATTTTAACCTTAACTCAACTAACTCCGTCCCATCCCACACTGCAAAAAGTATACTTGAGCTGCAGTTGAGGTAAAGTTTTAAATAAATCTCCTTTATCTTTCTGCTTCTGTGATGGCAGTTTATTTGTGTGGATAATAAACATTAAATTGCAGCTATGTAAACTTTTTGTTTGAGAGGAATCAAATTATTCAAGCATGTCTAACTTAAACCAGTGCCATTATGAATATCTGTTATTTTGGATAAATTTAATTGAATTATGTGCCACCAATTGAACAATATCTATTCTCTCTCTTTTTTTTTGTGCAATATAAACCTTAATGCTAAAATCAAGCTAAAGTATGCGAAGAATTCCAGCCTTTTTCTGATATTTTTTCAGGTTGTTTTTTGCTCCTGTCACATTTCTCTTCACTGTGGGCTCATTTTTATAGCAATACAATGTCCTGCACCTCTGATGGAAACAGTACAACCATGACTAGAAATAGAGAGAATTCAAAATGTCTTTGTAGAATTGCAAACACCCACAGGTCTCAACAATACTGGAGGGGGGGAAAGGACTCCACATTCTATAGATCTATACTTACATTTTTAAGTTGTTTCCATACTTGTCTACTGTCTGCTCTGTGTAAACACAGCCTGCAGTTCAACCCAATTGAACTAAAAACTCCTTTCATCTTTGTCACATGACTATTGGTTACAGCTGAGTCATTAGCATCTTGGGAGCGTAAACTATTTATTATTGATGAATATTTAACATATCAAATAGAATTTAATGAAATGTCACATTTCTAAGCTTATATTTGGTTCATTTTCCTGATTGAACTGTTCATCACACATGATCAGACTGTCTGAAAGTTGAAAATCTGAGGATTCTTTCTGTTTTTGCAGTTTCTGGCCATGATCAATGCTGTTATTTTGGCAGTTTTTGAAAAGATAGGGATGTACCTCTTTAAACCCATGAACAGCTTTTGAGTTCAAAGGGTTGACTTTATCTAAAGTGATACTTAAACATGCGTTTAAAAATGTGTTATGGAGCCATAGCTCCATTGTTACGTGTCTTTGTAAATGTTTTTAAAGTGGCTGCTACACAAAGCAAGAAAAGAAAGACAGGAGTAGAAAAGGCTGCAAACAAAAAAAAGTTTGAATAAACTATACGGTCAAACTGAACTCAACATTAGGCTTTTAAACACAGGACTCAACTGCAAAAGTCAAAGTGCCTTAAAAGTGTCGCCACATTTACTTTCCTTTGTTTTGTGTTTTGAGGGCTATGGATTATTTTGAAAGAGACATGATGCAGTTTGAAGCAACTGCTCTCCGCTCCCCATCACGCTCTTTCTCTTTGGATTGGTCCTCCAGCTGTGCTCTGCAAACATAAAAACACAGTAACACAAATGAAGTGCTGTCAAGAGCGTGCCAAAACGAGACGCAGGGATATAACCCTAACCCTGAAGCCATGTTAGTTATTAAAGCCCAAAAAAGCTATTACTTTTTTAGTTTATCAAGGTAGGAGGGCATCATATGTATGGACTAACTCGGATACCTCTGTTTCTCAATATCGTTGAACAGAAACTGTACATTTATGTGTAAACATGTAAAAAGTCCTGTCAGCAAATGCTAGTGCTGGCACAGTTTGGCCACGTCCACCACTACACATAATTCCTTAATGTTACCAAAGGAGATATCAGTGCACAGTCTTGTCTCTCACAAGCCAAACCTTACTTTTCTCTGTCCACACTGCAGAGTTTCTGAAGTTCCTTACCCAGGATGGAGTTTTCTCAAAGCTCCAAAAACTGTGAATTGTATGTGAACCAAAGGCCAACACCTAAAGCAAAGGCTCCATACACCCATATATGTGAAGACAGGGACTCAAAGTAGCTGTGGAGGGATCCCTGAAGGGAGGAAGTGGACTTTTTTATCAGCTGCAGCATACTCTTGCTGTTTCTGTGATCCCACGTACTCCACCTTTAACCATCAAGATAGCTGCACTTTCTAAAACTTGCAGGATTCTGTTTATTTTCAAGGTCTAAAGCTCAGTTTGGTGTTCGGGTGACACTGCGACTGTTTAGATTTCACCTGTGATGCAAGACAATTTTTACAGCCTGTCTGACAGTTAGGTATTTTCGCAGAACACTGAACTGTCCTTGAGCAAATACATCGAACTTTATCAGCTCCAGCTCTGGCATCGCCGCCGAGTCGTACGAGTCGTACGAGTCGTTGCACATACAAACAATTAGCGGCTTTTCATTAATGAGGACCAACGGTTTTTCCTCTCTGTTGAATCAAAAAGCTGCACTGGCATTAATTTTACTCTCTTTTGCTGAAAGATGGCGCCTTAAACATTTCCAATTGACCACGCTCAATTGTCACGACTGTGCGTTGGCAAGGAGCATTTTTAATCATGGTTGACAATGGAAGGTATCGAGCAAGGGGGATTTATTTTTCATTGTGTGGCAACATCACTCACTACTGACCACATCTGCCCCAACACAAGCTTTCTAAAGGGGAATCCTAGTGATTCACAGGTGTGGGACCCTCAAACATACCACAACAACTTCCAATAGATGCACACATTTCATAAAGCAGCTGCAGAGTTTATATGAATTTTGTACTTGAAAATATATGGAGCTTTGTTGAACATTATTAAAAAAAATACAGTGCAACCCTATAGAACTGTAGAGAATAAAATGTCTCTCACACAAACACACACACAGGCGCTCTGATATATAGATTTTGTAAGGCTGGGTGACGTTTCCAGCAGCAGGTGATAAACAGCAGGTAAAGGAGCCGTATACCCAGTGTGTGAAACTGTCCCCTAAATGTCACCTTGTGGAAATGCTGCCCAGACCCTGCTGTATGCAAAAACACACACACACTGTTTAAGGTTAACAACACTGTAAGGAGCAGTATGGAAGAGCTCACACTTTTTTATATGTTTTGTCTTATTTCACATTCCGCGTTCTGTCTCGCAGCACAAACGCACATTTTGAATGTCTGCCTGAACACTCTGCCTGTCAGACACAAAACATCAGTGTTTTCTTACAACAGGTTCAGTTCATGTAATCGGAATACGGTTCGTCCTCACAAGTCGTTGAATTAGGATTGTTTTTATACAGAGCTAACATAAGAATGGATAAGCAAGGATGCATGATATATCGGCGACCACATCGGTATCGGCCGATATTTGTGTTTTTTTTCCCATATATCGGTATCGGTCTGATGAACAAATTTAGCCAATGTGAAAAACCGATGATTGTCTAACATTAGCGCCTTCGTCTCTACATTTGATATTGCTGCTATTTCACAGATATTTTAACTTAAACGGTCCTGGACTTGAACGATAAATATGCTAAAATATGTTTAAATATGTTTACTTTTGTTATGTAATAAAGAAGACTATGTGGTCTCACTTGGTATGGACTTCTTTTGAATAGTTTTCACGTTCTCACAGTGCTTACTTATACTCATTTTTCAGTGTGAACATAAATTGAATATCGACATCGGTAATATCAGTTATCTGCGACATCAGAAATCTTAATATCGGATATCGGTATCGGCCAGAAATTTTAATATCGTGCATCACTATATAGAATCCTACAAAATGCTAATATGTGAAATAGTGACTTATCCCAAATATCTCCCCAGAGAAAGAAAATAAAGTGTTTTATAAGTGAATGTTTAGGGTGATTTTTCCTCTTTTTTTCTTACCGGTTTACTTTACTGTTCTGACGGTGGCTGCAAGTAAATCACCAAACTGTACACAGGAATGTACACAACCCAGCTGTGTAAATACGCGCACAATATAGTGTATGAAAGGCAGAGAGTGGGGATGAAAACGGGTGAGATTGCTCACACCATTTCTCCTCTTTCAATCAATAACCTAGTGATTCTAATAGACATTGATTGCATCTGAATCCCAGATCCCAAGTCGCAAATGTGATTATAAAATGGCCAGTCTTGACACTTTATTGAAAACAATGAGGCTGGAAGGAGAAACGGGAGGAGGGAGGGAAAGGGAGTGACTGGCTGGGAAAGATGGATTAATCTTCTGCTTGTCAGCTTGCTGAAGCCTTCTCCTTCATCCACTTCTTCTTTTGTGTGTTTGTCTGCGCGCGTGCGTTTGTGTGCGAGCGAATCCGCACGGCCTTTGCAAGATATAAGGATCGGTTGTGTGCGCTGTGAAGTGTTGAACTATTGAAAGAGCCCCAGTATTGAACAGTTGCGTATATTTCCACAACAATGTGACTTCACTGTAAACCCTATCCTATCCCATTGCATTGCTGTACTGAGTTTCTCTGACTCTGTCTCTCATCAAACATGATTTATGTAGTCTGTATCAGTGTTTGGATAGTTGGAGAAATAAAAACTGATGGATGTAGTATGAAACTTAAAGCCCAGACATTGTCAAACATAATCATATACATAAATAAACAATGTGACTTACAGTTAAAGAAAACTCACTTTCATTCATTTCCCTGTTGTGTTAACACAAACCCCCTTTAGCACCAGAACATTTCATCCATTCATCCATCCATTATCTGTACACCGCTTAATCCTCATTAGGGTCGTGGGGGGCTGGAGTCTATCCCAGCCAGCTTAGGGTGAAGACAGGGGACACCCTGGACAGGTCACCAGTCTATCACAGGGCTACACTTAGAGACAGACAACCAAGCACACTCACATTCACCGGTGCGGACAATTTAGAATCACCAATTAACCTCAACATGTTTTTGGACTGTGTGGGAGGAAGCCGGAGAACCCGGAGAGAACCCACGCTGCACGGGGAGAACATGCAAACTCCACGCAGAAAGATCCCGGGTGTCCTCACCGGGACGTGAACTGACGACCTTCTTGCTGCGAGGCAATGGTGCTAACCACCGTCCACCTTGCAGCCCCAAAACATTTCAGTAAACTCAAATATAGTTCTTGTCTACTGCAAGTCCCCAAATTAAAATATCTGTCAATCATTTTGAGACTGATCATTTGCTCTGTGGAATCAGCACCAGCAGATGTTGTGTGGGGAGGGGTCCACTCATTTTAATTCCCCTGTAGGATGAGTAGGAGGCGGGTTGATAGTCGCTCTGTGTTGACAGCATGCAGTGGAGAACAAAATGAGTTAAACTAGAATTTGCAAAAGGAATTGTGAAGTTACTCACTATGAGGGCTTTTACAGAAAAGAAGCACAAACTATAATATTAGAGAAATACAAAGAGTTTAAACACGATGTAGATGAAAAGCAACAAAGCTGTAGCAGCCAATCAGGAGGAAAAACTGCACAAAACTGCTGATTGTCTGCAGGTATAAGTGAACAGACTTATCATACCACTACTAAATTATGAAAGCACAAGTAAATCCGACTATAATTTCAATGAATGTTGCTGGCATGTGTTCTTCTGGCATGTAAGGCAGTTTTAGTCTTCCTCTTTCAGCTGCAAACCTGGCACTGTTAAATGGTCCTGGGAGCAACATAAAAACATAATTCAATGCAAGAAGTAGGCTGACTCTCCTGTGGTGTAGAAGGCTACAAGCAAGTGTGTGCAACGTTATATACTCCTCACAATTAGAACAAACTATAAACCAATATGAGGAGTTTAAAATATAATACAGTTTAAAAACAACACAACTGCTGCAGCCAAAGTCACGATTTATACGTCGCAAGATTGTAAAACAGACTTACAGATGTCGTCCTTTCATGATACTTACCAAAAAGACAAATTATTTAACAAATAAATAATCGAGTAATAAAGAAAAAACTGTTTCCGTGGTGATGTGGGCGATGAATTCAGTAATCTCCCATTCAGTCTCATTCTTAGAATAATAATAATAATAATTTCATTTGTACAACACCTTTTGAAAACAAATATTTTAAATTCATACATATATTTTGTCTTTTTTTGGGGTTTTTTTAGCAGCAACCCTGGCAGTGTTAAACAGTCATGGGACCAAGTAGAGAACAAATATAAAAACATTCAAACTGACAAGCAGACTTGCTTTAAACCTTGTAAGGTCAACAAGCAGGCTATAAAGCTTTAGTGTTTTAATCAGTTTCTGTTTTAGGATAATATGGCTTTACAGAGGCATTTAGAACAATGAAATGGTTTTGAAATCGCCTCCAGCTCTGAAAGCTCTTTTGTTCCCATCCCACTAACTGTGCACTGGCCTGCTCTGGAGCCAGTTAGTGTGCATTATGATGTAGCCTGATAAGATGTGAACCACCATCAGAGTACTGGAAACTCAGAGTTAAACCTAAAACTAGCTCGCAAACTTCAAATCCTGCTTGGCCACACAGGCTGAGGAGTTGGGCAGAAGTTCCAAAAATCGCAGTTCCTTAAATGGCCACTTGAGGCTGCCTCCAAAAGCGAGTCAATCCCCATAGACCACCATGTTAAAATGCCCAACTTTACAGCAGAAATAAACATGTTTACAGCCTAGAGTGGAAAAAAAAAACGGTTTCAGTCTCTGTATCTAATTTCTCCAATTATGACAACTGCACAGATAGTGAATTTTGATATAAGTCACCTATTTCAATTTAATTAAGACTAAAAGTTCTACATAATTATGTGTGTGGCTGCTCTGAGTGACAAGTGCATGTTATTTATCAGCCCCGTTCATGCTCCATTTTTTTTTTGCACATTTTTGGATTAGCTTGAAGTTAAGAGGAGTCATGCACCACTAAGAGGACCGGAGCCACTACACTGATGTTACAGAGGGTTCATCCATCTTTATATACAATCAATGGTTTTTATGCATGACATTTTTCCATATCGATGCATTAAATATGTGCCTGTTTTTTTCTGCTGAATGTAATGCCCGTATCATCAGAAGCCCATGACTAAACCGCTGTGAAGTTTTCACGGTTCTGGCAGGTTTTACAGACTAGTTCACATTATTCCCCCCGTGATGAATCTGTTTTCTAACCCCTAATTCGTGACACAACTCACATTAGCGTCACCTTTTACCGCTGCACCTCGTCTCTATGTGCAAGTGAAACTGCTTTAAAAAGTCAAGTTATTGCTTCTGTTTTTTTTCCCCAAGCTCTCGGGAAGGCTCCGTTTTTATGTCAGTATACTCATTTGCTTTTTGCGCTATTCACCAAAGGCTTACACTCTGAACAGTGTGTTCCCACTGCAATGTCATTGTGGAATGATCAGAGTGGATTTTCCTCCTGACACTGAGGTTTGTACGTTTACAGTATACTGTTTTGGTTTGTGCACTCACTCTTTCTTGCAATTATATATTTATTTTGATCCTAGAAAACATCACAAGCAATGCAGAGTGGGATTATAAAGTATTACTGCATCTACAGTACAAAAGATTCAATGAAGGATTATCAAAGGCCGGCTAGATCCAGGACGAACGCATTAAAAAGGATTTCTTCAGCGACTGTGACTGCACGTGTAAACAACAAACACTGCATCTTGAGTATCTACAGAAAGTTTTTAATGAAGATGATCTTCTACATATTGTTCCAGAGAGAGGTCCGGGTGCGTTTTTTTTGATGCATTTCTCGATATTCTCTCATTCAGCTTTCGCACATCAAAGCAGCATTATGTGTTTTGTCTGCATAGTTTATTTCCATTCTTGTTATTCAGTGCCGGCAGAATATAACAATATGATATTTTGTTTGTTTTCATTCATATATTTGTAGCTTTGGTGTAAAATGCAGCAAATTGTAGTGTTTTGTCGACGCGCCAGAGCATTCTCAGTTATTGTTTGTTAACAAAGTGCAGCAGTCCCTCTTTCAAAACCGCCGTGAAAAATGAATATGCTATAGTCTGTCACTCATTGCTTATGGTAACACATACGGCACTTTCTGGCGGAGTGCAATCACACTGCGTGTCATGTATTCATGCATGCATAATTACACCATTTACAGCTCTTCCGTCTGACTTGGAAGACAATGATCAATTTAAAATGTAAATGCGCTCCCTCCGTGTTCAATCAATTAACAGTAAAAGTAACATTTGTGGGTAATTTAATGTTTTCCCTTCCTATTTCTCCCTCCTCATCTTGTTATTGGTGCTCATCATGTATCATCATCTCAGGACTGAATCGTGATTAAATGCCAAGCGCATACAGTGCTGTGGTAAAATGCTTTCATTTTCAGCTCTAATCTGTGCAGGTATGCTTGACATTCAGTGCTGTGCAAAATTCCTATGCACTTTAGATGTTTAGATTCTTATTAACCCTTTGATCCCCAAGCGGTTTCAGGGTGCTGTTTATTTTTTTTTTTTGGGATCATTTTTCACTGCAATACAAAATCTTGCACCTCTGTGGAAACAGCGCAACCATGACTAGAAGTAGAGAAAACTCAAAAATATGTTCCGCATAGTACAACATACTTAGTAATTTACAACTGTACAAAAACTGAAAAACCTAAATTAACATGTGCAACATTTTCCAAAGTACGGGTGTTTTGATATTAGGGGGGAAGGATTCTTCCAGGATCCTCTGCAGCTTTGTCGTCACAGCCATCTTCATGTCGTCCACGTCTTCAAAACAGGACCCCTTGAGCTTGGGGAAGAGGAAAAAATCACACGGAGCCAGGTGGGGTGAGTAGGGAGGTTGCTCCAGCCTGGTCTTCTCAGCCAGGAACTGTGGGATGCTCAGGGCATTGTGAGCAGGTGTGTCGTCATGGTGAAGCACCCAAGACTTGTCCTGCCACAACTCTCGCCTCTTCTTGAATGAAGCAAACGCGGCAGGATCTCTTTGTAGACGTGGTGGTTGATCATCTGAAGGGGAAACCTCGTAGTTTGTAGTTTGGGTTTGAAATAGATCTTTTGTGACACCAGTCTTGCAACTTTTCTGACACACCTTGTAAATCATGACTTCTCGGTCATGCCACCAAGTGAAGATTTTTTTCTTCTGGCAGAATCTGGTCTTTGCAGAAGGTATATTTTGGCATTTTTTAAAAAATGAAGCATGTCAGATAAAGTGATTATGATAAAAATCACAATTTTAAGCTGCGATTTGGTTATTTTTCCTGACAGATTTGCACATCACACCTGATTCATTTAAGGACCATCAGAAAGCTGAAAATCTGATGATTCTTCCTTTTGTGAACTTGTCTCATTTTGGCAATTTTTTTAAGATTTAAAGAAGGCCTCTCAAACCCACTGGCAGGTTTTGGGGCTCATGGGTTAATCACACTGTGCCGTCCGGGAGGCCGATCAGATCCAATTTCCCTCTGCAGTATATAACAACAACCCCAAACATACAGCCATAGTCATAAAGGATTATCCTCAGCAACAAGAACAACAAGGAGTCCTGCAGCAGATGACCTCCACAGAGCCCTAAATTTCAACATCATCAAATCAGTCTGGGATTACATGAAGAGACAGAAGAGCTGTAGCAAGGGCTCCAAGATGCTGCGTAGAAGCGACCTGCCAAGTATGTGAAAAACTGTGCAAAAGTGTACCTTTGAGAACTGATTGAAAGGCAAATAGTCGCAAAAAACATTTACCTCCATTTTGTTTGTTAATTGATAAACCATTTCCGAAAAAATATAAATACATATAGAATCATTTTACAACGCATCCTTACATTTCTTTGAGATCTACTCCATGTTGTGCATGCCATTCATAAGGCAAACCATGATCAGAGGAAAAAGTAGGATGGAAGCCCAGGAATGGAAGAAACATTTCTCCATTCATGTGTTTAAACAAGCAAAATTGTGTACTTGTGGGTCTGTGATTTGTCCATGCTGCTATTTCCTTTTAAAATATTCCTGTCTTCATATATTTAACATGATGTATTCAGACACATGTCAAAATGACTTTGGGTGACACATGTTTGTGTATGACTGTACTTGAACAGAAGGCCATATGCACTTTTTGAAGATGGCTTTGCTGCAGGTCTCAGGACCCAAAATAAATTCCTCACATGCATGAAAGCATCCTTAGAAGTACGCATTCATTTTATCCAAGGATATCAAGACGGACAAATCACACAAGACATGAGTTTGTGAAGATATTGACTTAAAAAAAAAAAGCTATTATGGATAGAGGATATGACCACAAACATAAATTTCTCCAGCGGATGCATTCTAAAGCCAAAGGGGAAGGAGGGATAGTGACAGTGTGGATTGTGGAGTGGTGCCAGTCGATACTGTGCTGAAAGCTTCTGGTCAAGTTGGTGAAACATACTGTCGATAGATTATATCCACAGACCACAGCGATGGATTCCCAGAACCGTCTGCGTGTTTGTGTGTTTGGGACAAAATGGCAGAGGACAGATGAGTGAAATACAAGCGCTCTCTCACACCGGACAGTCTGGCTTGGTCCTTATCAGTCTACCTTACCTTGTGAAAGAGACAAAAAACACTGTTATCATTTTGTTGGCGGCAAAACGGAGTTGGGGGGCCATGACACATCAAGCCAATAGCAGCCTGTCTGGCGCCAATGGGCCATCTTTCCCTGCCTGTGGTTTGCCGTTGCCTGTAGTTTTAGTGGATTGTCCAGCAATGATGCCTCTAGTCGGACCTTATCAGCAGCTGTTTGGCCATTTGAGTATGTTAAATCTGCAGAGGAGGCAGTTTAGGACTGGGAACTCTCTGACTGGCTTCTTTGACATCTTGTCAAGACAATGACTTAACACATTAAGTTTTCCACGTGTGAAACAACCCCAGTTGGCCTTACTTGATCAAACTAAGTATAATGTGACATTGCTGGCTTAAACACTTTACCACGTGTATTTTTAATTAGCATTTTGAGCAAGTTAAAAAAAAAAGAAGGTAAATTTACATTGATGTGGAAGATTGTCCTTGAGACTCAAAATCCACGCTGCTGACAAATTATTCCCTCTTACGTGAGTGCAGAACATACCTGCATGAAAATATCTGAAATTTATGGTCCATCAGGTCGACTTGAAGGAATGAGATTGATGTTTTGACCATTGTGCATTCATTTTTTGGGGGAAGCTTAGTTGTCAGGGCCCTCAGCAGAAGGAGGGGCAGAGAGAGAAAACTGAAAAGGAGAGGAGGGAGAGATACAGGGCATTACACTGATAGAAACCCTGTTTACAGATGAGAGTGTCGATTTTATACAAATCTCAGATTACATTGTTAAGATTTTTTTTTGTCCTGTGTACATGTCTTAACATTTGTGCCTGGCAATTAATATGCTTATCAATAAAGATAGATTGCAGTTATGCCAATTAATTTATGCCTGGGGTATGATTAGAGCAAAATAACAATAAAATATTTGATAAATTTTAGGGGGAAGATCACAGTTACAGTTTAAGTCCTTCTCTAGTCATTGATTAAAGCTCCAAAAACTCTGTGTATCAAAATGACATGCTTTCTCCAGGAAAATAATCCCTTCCTGACTTAAAATAGCATCGCTGTAACTCTACACTGTTGCTTTTTCTAGAGTGTTCAGATCTATGTCTCCGCCTCTCTTGCTGCTTCACTACTGGCTGCAGCTTGAGCACACCAGCTCACCCAGAACTCTGCTCAAACACTGTGACAGCGCCTATGCTACACAGTATAATATTGAATTAATTAAACCAATCATGTCAAGAACCTGCAAATTGACAAGATTAGTTGCTTTGATTTGCTACATAAGAGACCGAGACAATCCGTGTTTTTAAGACGGTCATTGGTACGCTGCAGCTTTGAGGTGGAAATACTCAACAATGACCTTGTGACTTCCTATTTTGCTCATGGTATGTCTTCCAGCATGTAAAAAACACACCATATGGAGACGCTAACAAGGTTAAAAAACACTTAATTTTCAATGAAGTGGCTCTTTAAGAAAGGTGAAAATTAATTGAAGGTCTACACACTGATCCACAACTTCCACACATTTATTTTTGGCACTCTTCTTCCTGTATTGGCACTGAGCATTGGTAGTAGATGTAAAGGGAAATGAAGCTAGTAGTAGAGAGCGGTGTTCACAGAATAAACTGCGAGGTCCCAGTGAGCCATACTCTATTTTATCGCTTTAATTTCGGTAGCTGTGGCACTTTGCATGTATATTACGTGTCCCTAGCCTCCATCCCCCTGACCATCTGCAGTGCCCATCCCAACGGAAGAGTTCAACTCTTGGGGGACAGAAAGAGGCGCGGTCAGGGTGGCTTTGTCTGGATCTCCACGGACATGAGCTTGGCCCTCTGGAGACGTAGCTGGCAAAACATTGGTTCACCTGGCCCTGGGTGCGCAAACACACACACATAGACACACACACACACTCACACACACACTAATAGACAGACGTGCATGCACACAGCCCAGTGGACAGACAGACAGGCAGCTGCTAGCTTGATGGGGAGGCTGATGATGACATGGTTGAATAAACACTCACATGACATGATGGAATAAAAACCGAAACACACAAGCGCTCACATTCAGGCAAAAAAAAAAAAAGAAAAAGCAGTAAGCCATCAATATGCAAACTAACTAATTATATGACTGAGTGACATATTCAACACACCCGTCCATCTACACCTACGCACTCGCTCATGCACACACACACACACACACACACACACGCTGGATATACAGAAATGTCAGCTTCAATATAATTTACTATCCAGTAACTCATGATACAGACAGAAAATTGAAAACCTATTTACAATCCAAATCAATGGGATATCAGTGTCATTCATTGCGTCCATACGGCGCATAAAACTTCATTAGCTTGGCGACACACTAATAGATTTTCGGCGAAATTGAAATATCATGGATGAGGCTGACACGTCCAGTGTTTCAGTGTGATTTAAACCAGGAAGAAATAAGGCTTTGAGAAAGTGAGGGGAATGGGCAGACACTTTTATGAAGATGGACACACTAAATCCGGCATCACCATTGGCAGCTCATAAATATCATCATCCCTGAGATAGAAATGGCTTGTAAATTGACCATAAAGCACATATACACACAGTGTGTATGGCTGATTTAGCTGCCTGCCACATTGAGGGATATACTGTAACAGATGTGTGAAGAATGTTTATTTTGTGGGTGATACAGTGTGTGTGTGTGTGTGTGTAGGGTATGCACGGAGGGGGAAAGGGGAAGACCCTCGGGAACGATGTACCACCGTGGGGTGATCTCTGTATCCCCATAGGCTTAAGATAAACCATGTACAGCTGTGTTTAAGGGGGTTAACCGAGTTAATACGAGCGACATAGGAACAACATACAGGCGTATGCGCGGACACACACATGCATGGTTTGCAGCAAGATGAGGAGAGCTGCTGAAATAACACTGTGCCAGCTGGCAAAAGGATCCACACAGACACACAGAGACACACGCGCACCTCCCTCCAACCCACTTGACTGCATTAAAAAGGAGGCTTCATCAAAGCTATTCATGTTGCCTCCATAAGTCATCATCTCATTTGCAAGACAAATGGGGAAGTCAGATTGGTCAGTGCATTTTAATAAAGAGCCGAGCCCTGAGCTAGCGTCCTCGTCTCCTCCTCTGCCCTCACAGATGCAGGCTTTCACACTGCAGGACCATATTTCATGAACCGCTAATACAAACAATCGAATTCATACTTTAATACCTGTATGACAATACCCTGGCGGGGACTGTTGCCATATGTCACTCTGCTTCTAATGCAGGAAACTGTTCTTTTCTAACAGTGTCAGAAGGTCAAACTCCTGTGGTGTTGGTTTAGAGGATGCAGATGTCAAAATATTATCCCTCTATATATATATGATTTATGTACCTTTGACTTGGATTAAACATACAGTATATCTAAACTTAATACACACTGTAAGACACAACCCTGGCCCTTTGTGTGTGTGTTTTTTTTTTTAATAAAACAATATTGGACATCATTCAAATGAAATGAACTGAATTATTACTTTTAAGGCCAACCTGACTGACAGAAAAAAAAGAAAAGAAACTTGGAACACCTAAAAATTCCTAACTGTTGTGCAAACTTCATCTGCTAAGACCGTGAACTCTCATCAAAAGCTCCAAAACAGCAACTCATGACCTTTTGCCGACAAACCATGCTTATATCAACTCTTAAACTGATATTGGATGAAGAGTAAAAGACAGCCAGAGAACACTTCGCAAAGAAATTGCAAAGCAAACAAACATTGCTTGTACATTGATCTCGAAAACAGCAAATAAATGTGACCTATTTCTTTGATACTGAGCTCCAAACAGTCACACAAATGGATACTGAAGAATCGCTTATACCAGTCTGTTGTAACGCCAAGTGAACACAAAGGACATTTAAACATTTTTCTTTAGTGTCTTGCATGTAAATGATCTGTTCTGTTCATTATTCTGAACCAAATGTACTATAAGAAAACACCTTGTGTATTTAAGCCTTCAAGACAAACCTGTGTGTCCTTGGATTTAATTAATATATGCTCATGCAGACCACAGATAGGATGTTGCTGCTATGATAAAAAATAATTATACAGTCCTATTTCCATTTGATCCAAGCATGTTTGATCTAAACATGGACCAGTGACCTTAACATTAATTTCATAAGGTCATTCGATCCTGACCCCTCGTGGAATGACTATTGTCACTGTAGATTGCAGCACTATTGATTTGCTGTGCTTTGAAAGCTATCTGATTATTGAGATCCACAGACTGTTGATTTAGCTCTGTGCTTGCATTGAATAATTAAATGAGGCCAATAGCGTTGTCGGTATCTACGCATTTCATTCTTCAGATGACTCCGAGAGATACCCTCAAAATCTGAGTACAATGAACGAAAACAGATCTGACACATACTCAAATCAATGGCCTGGTAAAGGTTTGGGCAAACCGCGACCACCCCCTTCAAACGCCCAGCTTTTGTTGCTTTAGTGTGTAAATTGATTTACAAGAGGGGTCCTCGGATGTGACATTGGACTTAAAAAACCTCTTTGCTTGTTTTTATGTATTTATTTATTTGTTTACAAAAAGCAATTTTAGTCCTTTCTCTGTATTGATTTTTAAACAGCCACAAAGTTTTCCCTTGTCAAGTGGCAGGGGGGCTTAAAACCTCTTTCACACCTCTGGTTCCACTGGTGAGTCCATTTTTTTTTTGCTCTTTCTTCTTCTTCTTTTTTTTTTAACATTCTTTGTGAAACACACTGGACTTTATTTTAAATCCTAGAAGAGGCCCCAGAGCTCCCAGAGATGACAAAGATGTCAGGCTGAATTGCCGGGAAATGTGTTTGGAAAGACTTGATATCTCCATTTGATCTAAAACTGAAATTAGTAACAGCCACCTATGGTTCAGTGAAGCCTTGCACAAAAAAAAAAAAAAACCCAAACAAAAAACTGGACACACAATATCTTGTGTTTGAAGCAATTACAGAAACTTAAAGTCAAAGTAAAGCTTTTAAAGTTTTGCCATCATATCTTGTTTTCTATTGGAATAAAATTGCTTCACAGAAATCTTTGTAAATTCTATATTCATATGTTTTATTCTCACAAAAATAGATGAAATGAGCCTTTACTGGCTGAACGCACAGGCGTGCTGATTGCAGTCACGTGACTCCACGCTAGCTTCATTATACTAATACCTGTGTGTATTTACATACCTTCTAGCTTAAATAAGTTCTAAAAATGTCTTCAAACAACAGTTTTTATTTATTTCAGACATGGTCCAGGAATAGATTCGAGGTAAGACACGTTTTTCAAATGTTTTTCACTTTTTATTGCGAATTTGAGCTATTTTCGTCAGTTAGCTTGACTTTAAAATAAACGATCTGCGTCACAGCCAGATGTTTTGCCATAAAGTTTAGCCTTTGGTCCTCCAAGACTGCTCGTTTCTTATATTTCTCTATTTCATTCTGACCTAACTGAAGGTCTCCTCCAGGTTTCTGGTTTTTTTTTTTCTTCTATTACTGGCAGGAATAACCTACTTTCTGAGGCAGTAAATCACTATAATATAGCACACTGATGTAATTTGGCTGGAGTTTTTCTGAGCAGTTTGTGGCGTGTTGGTTTTGTACAGGAATTTTGTTAAAATCTAGAGGAGAGAGGGAGAGAGAGAGAAAAAAAGGGGTTACACGGTCGTAAATGGTCACAGGGCATTGCAGAGGCAGTGGAGCACTTTGCCTCGGTTTGTATTTGTCAGTGTCAGTGGCTGTGAAGTTTCTTTGGCCTGTAGGTGGGGCTCTGATGCAGTGTTTCAAAGAGAGGGATCCCTCTGGAAGTGGGAGGAGGAGGGAGAGGAGGAGGGAGGCTGAGGATGTTGCTGCAGCCACGATGCCTCTCCAAAAGACCCCATAATACATGCAGGCACAAGCTGCAGATTGAAAGGTCTTGGGGGTGCTGATCCCTGGGATTAATCCTTTGATAAAGTTGTTTTCCACTGTTTTGTGGCTTCATTGGGCTCAATCTGCAAATTTCGCACTGTTTGGAGCACTTACATCCCAACAAGGCTCATTTAGAAAGTTGCCCTATGAATTAGAAAAACAAACAAACAAAAAGTCCTCTCGCAATCTGCAGTATTCACTCAATAGATTTGTTGAAAATTGCCTTTATATGAAGATTAGAGGGCTATTTTATGAAGATGCATTATTCCTACCCCCACACCGCTTGTTTTTCCTTGTTAAAGACACGATTACATAATTAGTCTTTTAGATTATTAATTGCTTAAAATGTATGATTGGGGGGGAGGAGGATACACTCCTGAGGCATGTTAAAAGATCATCAATGAACAAAAAAAAATGCAGCTTCTAATCCCCTACAACTATGCAAGGGTCGTGATTATGTCGCTGTGTTGCCTAATCTCTATCTTTAAATGATCCTGCGATTAGGTATTCAAATCCGATGATCTGATCATTTCACCCCGGTATTGTAGCGTATTTGTGTAAATTCCCCTTTGGCGTTGCCAAATCCCATTCTCAACGGGATGAATGCATTAGCCTACATAAACCTCCTCCTGGCTGCGGGACCCATACCTCACTGTATAAACCTCTATTTTAACAAAGCATAAGCTCTTTTTTTCTTTTCTTTTTTTTAATCCTGTCATATTTTCTTGGGTGAAAAATGGGCCACCTTTCAGATAGATAGTGGGACTCTTACCTACCTAAACTTAAATTCTTCTTCATTGTCTGACTGCAGCTGTCAGTGGAGGAAATTGTGTCATAAAAGTGATCATTTTTGAGCTGTTGTGTGGCCATAATGCCACTCTCTCATTAGGTGCTCATTAAGGCTCTTTAATGCAGCTGCCAGGGACGAGATATTTACCTCCCACCCCACCTGATCTGAGGTGTTACTGCGGGCGAAGTCAGGTGAAAACCTTTTACAAGAGGCGAAGCTCCATCCTGCTCCTCCGGCTCCTCCCGGCCTGGAGATCCGCTGTGAAGCTGCAAAACTCCGAGGCACCTCTCTCTCTCTCTCTCTCTCCCTCTCTCTCTCTCCCCCCTGCGTCCCTCCCTCCCTCCCTCTCTCTCTCTCTCTTTCGCACTCCGCTGCAGCACCCTCAGCACCTCAGTTGAGCAGGAGCACCGCACTGAGTCACATCTCTGCACACACGCTCTCTACACCGCACACACATGCACACACGCACACACACGCACACAAGCACAGCCTCCTGCGGTATCCCAATACGGCGCAGCGGCTTTTCCAACGGCATACCAAGTGCGTCCTCGCCGGGAGATGGGAGGTGCGGCTCCCGGGTCTCAGAGCACTCAGAGCGGCTTAGTAGAGTCCTGCTGATCGGGGGATGCTGCTGGAAGTCTGCTGCTATTTCTTTTTTTTCCCGTGCAGGAATCGCCTTCTAACTACACCTCTACCGGGAATTTAAAGTGGACAAGCCGTTTGACCAGGATATAACAATTATTCTAAGCGTTTTTTGGGGGGAGTGAAAGGAGTTGGGATTGCTCTTGGACGTGCCTCTTATCCGCAGTGTCGATGCGGCTGCGGCTGTGAATGATATCTGCATAGATTACAGGTAAGGAAGGAAGGCTTGACACGGGGGTAGTTGCCACAACCGGGATTGTTTTTAGTGGGCTTTGGTGCCATTATGGCCGGGTTTGGGGTGTGAGGTTGCCACTGCACCAGCCAGGTGACGGGAGGCGTGTTGCACCTGTTCTAGCTGCGCCATGCCGGCTCTGCGCACTCCGGCGATCGGGCGGTTTTTTTTTCAGCGAACCTGTCCATTTGGAGCCTGTAACGAGCCCTGGGGAGAACTGCAGAAATGCCTGCAATTTCGCTCAACTTGGGACCTTTCATATGTGCTGGATTCCCTCCGTTTTGCGCGTCATATCATCCGTGCCCTTCATCCCATGTGAGCCTCAGAAGAGCTGCGTGCCCAAATTGTGCTCGCTCCTCTCGCGGCGTTAATCTGGAAAGGTTGAAAACTAAAAAGATTTGACGAGGATTGCGCGTCGGATTTACGCAGTGTCTTCGGGGATGAAAAACAATGCGTAGGATTAGCATTTAGTGTAGACTCCTGCATTTCAAATGGGATTTCGGTCGTGGCTTTAATATAAAAATGAGGGGGAAAACTTAAGTCTGATATTTTACTCCTCATCGTTTAGTCAGGATGCTTAGCAGCTGACTACGCGGCATGTTCAGATTTAAAACAGGAAACGTGAATACAGCGTGGTGCGTTTAAAAACTTCTTCAATCCGTGCCGATTTGGAGCATTTCCTCCTGCTTCTTTATGGATCCATGTTTGACTGATTTTAAGCAGCCTGCAACTATTCAAGCATGCTTCTGAAGAACTTTTCTGAAGCCAGCTGTTCTGCTTCTGGGTTAAATATCTCGCGTTAAGATTTTTAAAAATTTATTTTTATTTTCAGTATCCACAAAGTGTAACTGTGCCAACTGCCAAATTTGCGGAAAAGTCACGTTGCGCGATGCAAGCATGAACCTTGGCACATTTCTCCCTGTGCGGCTCCCAGGATCGCAGGGGTTGTGGCAGAGCTTCTGAACTTGACCGATGTGGCTCAGACAGAGCTTCCCAGGAAAGGCTTGACTCTATAGGGGCAGCCTCCTCACGTCCACACAAAACACTGCAATATCGCTGCAGGGACTTGGTGTCTGAGAGTTTAATGTGACTTTGTCTCAACTCTTGGAATTTTGCTTTAATTTTCCTTTAAGATCACACTGTTATGTAGGTTTAGGGTAAACTGATTTTTGCGGGAGTGTTGCAGTAAGGAGGACACATTTATGTTAGCTTTTGTCTTTGCATCCACACAGTTTCTTAACTTAAATTACTTTTTGTTCATATTAAACAGGTTATAAGCCAAGTTGTGGTGGTTTGCAAATGTTGTTTTCAGAATATGGACAGACTTTCTGAAAGCAGATTTAAACAAATCACTTGCAAAACTAAATCTTTTTCTGTCTTATGATGCCTAATTGCAATCCAGCAAACCTGCCTGCTTTTATTTACTGTGATGGTTTAGCGGCATCACATTGACATAATTCATATAAAGTGGATTTAATTTGTCTGTGGAGTTGTGCCACAGAGAGTTAGTCAAGTTGTGTTTTTTTGAAACAATACTTAAAGTTTAAGAAAGTTGAATTCTTTGTAAAATGATTCATTTGGTCCTGTTTCTTTGTTACCAATGGGTTTTGTCTGCAGTCTAGTTGTGCACAAGGTTAATCATGTCCTTTTGGCTCGGCGTAGCTACGGGTCATTTCCTGGCATTAGTGTCATGTGTACTTGAATGGGAAGGTTTGTTGAAACTAGAGCAGATTTTTTATTTTTTTTTTTGTAGAGATTAACGCAAAGGGCATAACGCTACAGGCTCTTTCGACACACGGTATCTTCAGCCGTGTAGTCTGATGCAGGTCTTTGACCCCAAATGCGGCTTCAGCGTTCATCTCCCCTCGTCTCTCTCGTGCTCTATCACTCCCTCCTTCCTTATTTCCCTTCCTCCCACCCTCGTTTGCATCTCATGCTCAGAAAGCAGCTGCTCCAGCTTGTGCAAAATGCAGATTCCAAGTACAGCAGTCGCACTGAGCACTCCGAGCCCCTCTACCGGTTTCTCCCTCCCTCCATCCACCTGCCCTCCAGACTCAATGCATCAATTCAGTGTCGCCCCTTCAGTGCCCATTACCCTACACTTAATGTAAAGCATTGTATTGTTGGTACACAAATATCTCACAAGGTAGCAATTATACATCCCTAGTTGTGTTTTTAATGACCTCTCCAAAAGTCTTACATACTTGTTTAGTGCACACTCAGCAGAGCCTGACTGGAGGGATGAGGCTATATGCTGGAAAATCCATAAGGGGCAGTGTGGTTCACAGGCTGCTGCGGTGAATAGATTGATCCCATACTAGGCTTTTGTTGGCATCAATTTTGATTGAGTTCTTGTGCCACCCTTACATTATGTATTACTTTTTACCAGCAGCTGGTCAGAAGATACACGTGTTTATCAGCACATATGCCAAATGTTACTTTTACTATGAAATCATTGTTCAACAGAAGGTGCTTCATGGCATTAGTGTAGATGTGCTGTGGAGTGGGAAAAAAACATGATTTACATGTATTATTGAATTTTATGCTGTTTGTATTAAGATAGCCTGCACTGGCACCCGAGTCACTTTGGTTCTTTTAATGGGCAGTTGGAAAGAGATCAGTTTATTGCTGTTTAAACTACCTGTGATGGTGAGGTAATGGACACTAGCTTGCTCGGAAAGCAAAGTGTCTTTACGCCAGGCTGAAGTGCTTCTGCATTTCTGTACTTCTGTAAATGTGGGTGGCAGGCAACCTTCTGTGTTTTTCTTTCCATCAGCATGTATTTCGGCTCATTTCAGACTCTTCCAGTGTGTGCACTTGTCCTCTGACTGTGTGTGTTCCGTTGCTGTCAAGGTTTCAAGGGAGAAGTATTTAGTCCTTGAGCAGTTTGATAATCCTATCTCATCTGTGTTTTGCCTCCTTGTCCTTTCACCAAATTCCAGCTCAGTCCTAAACTCTTAAAAGCTGTAAGAGCACTTGGCACTACTCATTCTCCCTCCCTGCCTGCCTCCTTTCCTCCCTCTCGCCCTGTGTGCTGTCCATCAAGCCCTGCCTATAGGAATTGGAACGGCAGCCTTTATCGGCTTGTAAGCACCTCACATTGACATACAACCCCCTGTCTGTTGGCCAATGTTACGGCTACAAGGCTGGAGTTTGGACCCGGAGAGCACGGCCTTGTCAATATTATGGCTCGCTAATGGATAAACTCTCACTCCAACCTTGGCAGTAAAGACATTCATTGCATTTTGGGGGCGGTGCACTTGCAAGAATACGCTCCACAGAAGATCTCTGCAATGTGTTCACGTCAAGGGAGAAGCTGTGAATGAATATGAATGGGACATCTTCGGAAGATTCTCCGTGGTGATATAAATGCCTGGTAGCAGTGTAGGCAAGACCCAGCGGAAGTGTGTTTGTGTGTCTGTGTGTGGGTGTGAATGATGCATCTGTGACTGGCTGGCGAGGCCCTATATGAATACTCGGGTCACAGAGACGTATCGTCATGTCAGACTGAATGATGTGTCTGTGAATTGGACCTGAATGGAGCTCTCTGTTTGTTCTCATTCTCTTTCTGTTGCTCTCTTTCTCACTTGATGTCTCTCTCTCTTTCTCTCTCCCTCACTCATACACACTTACACCCTCTGGACTGCGACAGGACTACCAGACACAGGCTAGTGTCCAATTAGACTCCCTCCTTCCTCATGCCACCAAACACCACAGAGGAGAGTGCAAATTGTATTTCCGTTCCACCAACTGTTCTTCCCACCATAATCTGTCTCCCATATTTTAGGACAGTGAGACACATGATTCTTTAACAATCTCTGCGGGGATAATATAAAATTAGAAGTAAACTTTTTGGGGGTGCTAATCCTTTTTTTTCTTTTTCTTTTTTTTTAGCTGCCACAATTAAATTTAGATTTTGCAGTAGATTTTTCTGACAATCTGTAGTACTGGAGTTAAATTTTGAATCTTCATTCACTTGCGACACAAAATACGTCTTTGTTATCTTGTCTGTATGAACTTGACCTTTAAGTAGGCTTAAATTTGGTGTGCAATGTCAGATTATGTTTCAGTTTCACTGAAAAAGATGCTATCTCTGACTGACAGCGTGATGGTTTTGATCTAAATTCCAATTTAGGGAGGAGGATTATATGCTACATTAAGGGAATAATTGGTTACAAGTATGTAATTAACCCTTTTGTAATGCACCATAGAGATGCATATTGATGTTTGCCGGAGCAATGACAGCAGAGATGTGAAGTGAGGATCTCCAAACAATAGGCGCTGTGAGTTCTATGGGGAGAAATCAATACCTGTCACAGCATCCAATTTAATGAGAACCTTTGTTCTCCTCTGAATAGTTTAGTCAGCGTTTGTGCGGAGCCTACAGAGAAGCTATATGTAAATGTACATATATGTGTGTTTTTTCCTGCTTAGGCTGCTGTTAAGAACTTCTGTTTTCATCTTGGCCACAGAGTCCTATTAAGCTGTCACATGCCTTTATAATGGGGCCCAGTGCATGTACATGCTACTATATCACAGTCGCACCACTTTTATTTTCTCCCTCCAGCCTTCTCTCATGCTTCCTTTCATCTTATTACTCAGTCCTTCTTCTCTCTTACGGTTTTTGCCTCCAGCACTCTCCTCCCATATCTTTCTGCCTCACTCTAAGCTGCCAAGCACATAACTTTATCTGCGTGTGTTTGTATGCGGGGTTGGGCAAAAAAAAAAAAAAAAAAAATCCAGACTGTTGTGACATTGGAATGACCTATGAGGAAGAATATAAACTGAGGAGGAGACATGGGATGTTGTTTTAGATGGGAATCAGTCAGATGTGGAAAGGCACCAACCTATCAGTAGGTTTGCCAGACTGCTCCTTTTGATAAGACCATATTAAGCATTTCTCCCAGGTCTCTATGATTCATATGGAGCCGTGAGTCTGATATATAAACAGCTCTCTTTGATGCAGCAGCAGATGACACGCTGTGGCATATTGGCTCTTATGCTTGTGTGTGCCAAGTCGAGCATGACAAGCAGTAAATTAGTTTTGTTTCAGATGCATGAAATGATGAGAAAATTACAGACGGTCTTAGGGCATTTTTTTGCCTCCTGCTATCTCTCATTTGCTCCTTTGCCGACGCCTTAAGTCCACGCAAGGATTAGGCGCCTAATTCTGTTTTCATCCCGCCTGTCGCAAAGAGGCATGGGCACGCATGCTTAAGTATACATGCATGCATGCACACATGTTCTATTAATCCATTTCAGACAATACCTCAGAGCTCTCAGTATTTATCATATAGCCTACAATCAACTGTTTTTCATGGCTTACAATTCATCTCATAGGGATTGTGTTCAGGCAGACCCTTCCTCTGACCTTTGGGCTTTTTTCTCATCTTTTAATTCAGTGGAAGTCTCTATTTGTACACGACCTTGTAGCTCAAAATCTGTAGTGTTTTATGGCCGTGTATGGAGGAGTTACCTCATATAAGCTACTTTTTTTTTTTTATCAGTCCTGAATGTCTTTCAGGATCAGTAATCAGAACAAGAGTCTTTTTAAGTAAGCCTGCGTAAACAAACTGTTTTGGTAGTATGTTGTTTAAGCCTGCATTTCTCATGTGTGTGCCCACTGGACAACATCCTGAGAAGCAGGGCTTGCAGTTGTGTCAGTCTGTAGTAGCTGTAGTCGAGGTTGCCAGTGGCATGTTTGCTCTTGACACTTCACTCTTGTTCCAACTCTACTTGAGCCTTATTGGTTGCAGGAGCTCTGGATTGACCTTAATGAGCGCTGTTCCTCAGAAAACTTGAACTTGTTTCAGCTTGAAAAGAGGATCAGTGCTTGCGGCGCTAGGTGCTAAAAGAGGTCAGTGGCTTCTTTTGGCTTGTGAGCACTCAAAGCACTACCTCTCCTTAGGAATAATAACAAAACAGCATTGCTTTCAAGTTTTTAGTAGATGCAGGCACAAGGGTTTTATTAGGCTGTCTGCACATTATAATGCAAAAAAGAAAAAAAAAGACTTTGTCCAACTTGAAAATTGCCATGCAAAATGATTGCTGTTATTTTAAAAAAAACTTAGCCCTTACTGAAGCATAGTGTTGCTATGAATGGGAAAGTGTTTCTAGATCCATGAAGTGCTACAGTAAAATACAATGAGGATATTATTACTATGTTTTTATAGTATAATCTCATTTCCTAGCAGGAGGGATGCTCTGTTGGAATGACCAGAGGATTTAAAGTTAATGATATGTCTCACCATTTCTGTCACCCCCACACTCCCTTTCTTGTACCCTCTCTCTCACTTATTGTCTGCTCCCAGTGTCAGTGGTGTCAGGGGGCATCAGTATGCAGTGTTACCACAGTAATTGTGAAACAGTGGGCTCAGGGAGGAACCCTGCTGTTTTATAGCCAGAAGGCAGTGGGGTGGAGGGAGGATCTACTTTACTGTAATACCCTCCCCACATAACCCCACCTTCTCCTGTCTCCCCCCCCCCCCCCCCAGGATATATCATAGTCTAGCAGCATAGTGTTGAGGATGTTACAGAGAGATTTAACAAGGCTTACACAGGGTTTTTGTGTTATTCTTCTCTCTGTGTGCTACTCCCTTTTGAGTTTGGGATTTTGCCTTTCTTGAGTATATTTTTTTCTTCTGTTGATGGGATTTGGAATGGCTTGTGTCTGTGCAAATGCAGTGATTGACTCTTAGCCAAGGCCCAACTCTCGCCAACTGCTGTGGAGAAATTTTTTGCTCTCCTGGAATAAAACATGTTTCGTTTGTTATCCTTTTAAGCCTCGGACTTTCATCGCTATTCTGCTGTATTGATCTCTGTGATTAAACTTGCGAGGCAAGTGGTGACTACACCGAAACGTGAAAGCTGTGACATGTACCCCAGCAAAACTCCTCCCCAAACTGGTGAATCATCAATCTGGTTAATCGACAGGTGTCTGACACATTTGTTTTGTTTAACGCTTTCTCACTCACTCCTCTGTGATTACTGACAATCACATTAACTGCACGCTGAAAACTCACTGCATGCCGCTTCTCAGGCTTGCATTCCTTTTTGGCTCAGTGTATGGAGGTCCTATTAAATCTTTCCACTATAGTGACACGCACCATCCTTACCTGCCACCCACACTACTAACTGTGTTCCTATGGCAACATGATTTGTCAACTGAGAAGCCCTCCACAGAATTTGTTCTCACTGCTGTGCTTGCCTTGAAAAATAGCAGGAGGCACTGAGGAGACATGAATGGTTGATACTGTGATGGACTTTTGACCTTTAATATGATAGCAACTCGGCTTGGAACATTCACTATTAACATTTTGACTTGAAGTGGGTGAATTGATACTTGTTGACATTCTAACCTGATGACTGTGTTGGCTGGATTGACTGAATTTGGAGGCACATAACTGCACTGCAAGTCACCTTTATTTGAAAACAGTGGCAGGTGGAATGTCTGTAGTTTGCCCCTTATCTTACTACCTTGAGCTACAATTTTTTTTTCCATTTTGCATCAGGGCTCTGAGCAAAATGAAGCACAAGACTGCAATTAACCAATATGTTTAAAAGGTTAAAATTTTTCATCACAACTTTCCAAAGCTGTGACGCATTTGCATGTGATGCACGGTGAAGCAGTGATTAGCACTGTCGCCTCACTACTCTTGCGTTTGAATCTGCAGGTCTGATAGGCACTTTCTTTCTGAAGTTTGCAGTGTTCTCCCTGTGTCTATATAGGTTTTCTCAAGGTGCTTCTTCCCACAGTGAATTGATTCTAAATTGGCTGTAGGTGGGATGCAGCATGCATGGTCTGTATCCTGTGATGCCTGCCTTTTGCCCTCTGTCAGCAGGGTAGGCTCTGGCCTCCTCCGCGACAATCCACAGGATGAATCGGGTATAGAAAATGGATGGATGGATAATTTTAATTAACTGACCAATCATATCACCGTCAATGCACCACAAAAGCGGAAAAATAGCTGAGACTGGAAGTAGGTCTATATTAAATCAAATTATTTTGCGTCATCAGGATGTCCGGTAGTATCTATAAGGAGCCTTTCAGTACTAAACACATAACTCCTTCTGCCACCTCCTACACAACACTGGGAATTACTGTAGACATCAGCACTGCTCCCATCCCCAGATGACAGACTAGAAGAGGAGATGTTAGCCACTCTGCTGTATTGCATCAAGCAATTCTCCCCCTGTTGGCTCACGAAAAGGCCATCCTCTCTCGCTGGGTCTACAAACATAACTGTGGAGAAAGCCCAAGGTTTTCATCCCTCCCTCCACCTCCTCTTTTTTTTTGTCCATCCGTTCTGCATTGTCATGGCAGTCCTTGCAGCTGAGCTTTGATTGGGTTGTTGTGGGCCCACCGGCAAATCTGGCAACCAGATAGTTATGTGGTGTGTGTGTCTCTCCATGTGTAAGTCAGTGTGTGTAAGAGGTTTTTCTTCATGTCTCTGGGAAAAGCAATGCGATGAGTTAAAGCTTGGAGAAAATCAAAGTATAAAAATGTCCATGACCAACAGTGGAGAGACGAAAGCAAGGGAGGAGGGGAGGGGAGAGAAAGAGGGGCAAAATGTTGGATAACAATTTGCATCCTCTCACTTGCCACTGTGAATGATGGCTGGCTAGAAAGCTTGTCTGATGTGTTTATGCCATAGGCTTTGAGGGATAGAGTTAAACGAAGAGGGAAAGTTTGGGGTAAGGCAAGCAGTGGGGAGGGAGGGACTGCGGAAAGGCGTGTAATGGAGTGTAAACCTGACTGAACTCAGTTTACCCACCTCTCAGTTGGTGAATTTGGCTCTCACACTTATCTCAGCTGAAGGATGTTTTTCTGTAAATTATTTTGTCAAATGTGCATTATACTACCTGCTGTCAAACTGTCAGTTGCATGATTTCTTCTAAAAAAGCTAAATGTGCTGTTAGTCAAACTCTGTAATTGCAACGATGACATTCAGTAATGAGCTTCTATACAGTCATAACTGTAGCTATGGAATATTTGGACACATTGAGAATATATAATCGCCCTTAATAAGTACATCAAGCGTAGCAATTTCCTGCCACCTTGTTTTGCTGCGGTGTTTTTTCCTGCATGACTGAACAGGCTTTCTAAAATACCCATGTCTGTTTTGTTCACATCTCGAAAGTTTAGATGTGTTTTGAAAAGTTAAATACAGAGTGATGGCTTAGTGTATTGTCTAATTATCAGCCTGGAGGAATTTAAAGACCACTGGCTATGTGTTGACATAACCTAATTTACATTGGCTGTTGGACTTGTAAACAGGCCTCCCTCTGTAGACCTCTGTGCTAAAGACCTGCGCTCGACCCGTCGTCTTTTTGGCAGCCAAACAAGGCAGTTTCTGGCAAATTAGTGTTTCTGCTTTGTGAAACAGTACCCAGGTCTATGGTTAGTGATTTTAAAATGGAAAAAGCAGCAGACATACCACAAAAAAAATGTTTAAGTAGAAGAGTTGACAAGCCAAGTGCTCTGTAGCAAACTGTTGATGTGGGCGCATCACTTTAAACAGCTTTGTTTCTTTTTCTATCTAGTGTCTCTCTCTTAACCCAGGGTTAGCGCACCCACCTAATCCGACAGCCAATGGCAGCAGATGTAGAACAAAACTGTTTTGCAACATGACTCAAGTTTCTAATGTGAAGTCAGAACATTTGGACCTCTTGCAGTAAACAAATTGAAAACAAGTTAAACCTTCTTTCTGTAGTGGGCAGATGTTAGTATAAGGGGCAAAAGGCATCCTGTATCAGGGGGATTAAAAAATACAAGAATAAATAATTGACTCCAACAGCACATATTTTTAAATATTTGTCTCGTATTTAGAGTGCACTGTTGCTGCATCTAAATTCTCTAATTATAAGAAACTTGCTTAAAAGTCTTTAGTCTGAGTGGTTGACTCTTACTCATCCATCGTCTGGATACTTTTTTTTTAACATTATGATTCAATTAACATGCAGTAACTTTTAAAGAGTATTGCATCATATTGTCAGAGCATATTTCTCTATTCATATGCTGCTTTGACACCGTTCTTTGCTAATGAGCATCACCTTCAGTGACCCTCTAGTTTACACTGTTTGATTTTGTGGCATTGAAGCTCTGATTGTGCTTTTCGCAGTGAACTACAGCAGGGAAGGGGAAACATATAGGTGCACATATAGACTCTGTGACTCTGATGTTAGATGTTTATGTATTTAGTTTAAATTCACCTCAACAGACATGCATCTGCTGCATGAATGACTCCCTCGGTGCATACATTTTACTAATTTATTAAATATTAACATTATCAACATTTTCATAACAAGCCCAAAGGAGACTGTGCACTGTAATTATTGACAATTATTGGCAATTACTACCTATTATGGCATCATGCCAGCATTGGTTTTAGTAGTGTAGCGAGATGTATACTTTAATCATTACACAGTCAAAAAATGACATATAAAAGGAGAAAAATGTTTTTGCACATGTGTGCACAGTAGCTACATGTTTAAAAATAATTTGAATTAGATATGAACATGTGTAGTTGCAGAGCAGTTTAAATATCACCTTATTTAATCACCATCATGTCTTATGGTAATGATTTTCTCGTTTTTACTTTGACCTTTTAGGGAAATGACACATCCACTTCTCTACTACTCATTTATCACCTGTTCCTTCCCCCCTCTGTCTAAAGTAGTAGTAGTTATACAGCACCATTTGCTGAATATGTTTAAAAATGGCATATCTCAGCAGCTGGAAGGGTACTTTTGACACGTCCTGTCAAACTGCTCATTTTTCAGTTTTCTGAGACCATTATGGTAGGGCTGCAAGTCTCTGCAGGTGTAGACGTTCTGTCTTCACTAGTATGTCCCACATTCTCCATCAATCCGACATGGCCTATACTTAGGTAATTTACACTGCTAGACATGTGAACAGGATGACAAAGTATGACATGTACTTTTTCTAAAAGAAGAGTTGGAACAAGGCCATATATTTCTTCCTAATTGAGGCAACTGAAAAGTTAAGACCAAGACAGAGTCAGAGGTACATGAGAAAGTAAGACAAATGCTCGTGTGCTTGGGTGCATCTATGTCCCTACTAGATTGTAGCATTATTGGCAGCTGTATGTACTGGGTGTTAGGTAACACGAACACTGGTAAAATGTAATGTAGTTTTCAGTTTTCTGTGTGAAATAGTGTGTTGAATCAGAGATAATCTGTAAGGCTGTAGTTTGTGCTACTGTTCTATTGGATGGGATCATACATTGTTTAGAATTGAAATTTCTTTATTTGTAATCGTTAAATCACAATAGTAGGGATTTACTCTTGGTACAGTGGATGAATGGAGACTCACTAAATTTATTGGGAGTACCATGTGAATTACAGACACAAAGGAAATAACAAGTTCACAACAGGTCAGTCAACTGACCTCGCTCCAGCTGTGCGTAGTAAACCAGGAGCTGAGATCTTTAAGACTGTTCTTCTTCTATGGATTATGAGGGAGAGCTGTAATCCATGCGCTTCGAGCAAACAAAATCATCCACTGCACTGATGAGGCTCACAGATGTGCATGGTGCTCCACTTTAGTGTGTGTGTGTGTGTGCATGTGCGTGTTAGTGTGTGTGATGGAATGGGATGCAATAGGACGGATTAATACGACTGTTTGTGTCCTGTGGTTCATTCATACCGAGCTCAGCACACATGCACATTATTATACACGTTTGTTAACACTTTTACACCCTACACACTGTGCACATCTTCACACACCTGCGCATACCTGAAAGAGCAATTTAAAAAAAAAAGGAAATAGATTGAGGGATCAGAGAAAAATGAAAGCAGCAGTTTATCGTTTTATTATAATCACTGCAAAGCCTTCTAAATTATCAAGCTTTCATGTCTAAGAAGTTAATCTCAGAGGTCAAGTCTGTTTTAGCTCTGTTCAGCAACAGCAAGACAGGAAGACAGGGAAAGCAGCAGCTACTGACGGGTCACTAAAAAGGGATTTAGAAGGAAAAACAGACAGAAGCAAAAGTGTTCATAGACATAGAGAAGAAATAAAAAAGAAACTGTCATGATGAAACATCTGAACTGGGACAGGTCTCATCCTGTACAGTGACTAAGCCAGAAAACCTGATTTAGCCAATGGGTGACTTAAGAGGCCATTATTTTTGCAGTAATGCATGCAGTTATGATGTTTTTTCTCCTAGTGCCACACAAGCTGCAACCAGTTGGAAATAAATACCATTCTGACGGCTTTAGGAGTATCACGATGTCTGAGAATAGAGTGAATGATTAAGTATTATGGGATGTCAGTGACAGTGAGGGTTTTGGGCAGTGTTATTCAACTTAAAAAAATGGTTGACTCACGTGGAAAGTTAATGGAAAATATTGAAACTGTTTAGCAAAAAAATTATGCCTGTCATTTAATAATTTTAACAAAACAAAGGAGTTACTGGTATGGTAACTAAACTTGTGGTTAAGTGTTGTATAAGTAAGTTAGTTAAACTGTAGATATTGTGAAAGGCTGTGGCACTGGCCTTGTGAGCATTTGACGGTTCTGCGGTCTGCTTTTCTTGGCCAGTGTGGCTACATTTAAATTCGTGGCACACCCATTTGTTTGTCACATTTCTCTTTCAATCATGCCAGTGCATTCGAATGGTACAAGCACAGGTTACATATGCTTTCTCACAAGGCAGCAGGAGTCTCTGGGCCTGTCTCAACCTGGACCTCAACTCCGCTGCACCTTTCCCTTAAGCTCTGAGGTATTGTGGGTGAATCCTGTCGGTATGTTTGCATGTTGTGCTGTAACACTTTTTCACAGCAACATGTCATAGCAGGAACAGTTACAGTGCAATTAGCAATGCCTGGATTTTAGTTTTGTGTCCCGCTTCCCTTGACCCCGCGACTGTTCAGGCTTTCTCACTGGCATGGCTTACTGAAACTTGTAAACTGAAACGAGTCATCATCGTGCTATAAATCAGGCTTGTTTTGTCTCACTGCTATTATATATTAAAATGTCAACTGTAAAATATTTGCTCCTTGTTTTTCATGTTCTCGCTGGGATGCAGCGGTGCCGGCAACATTTCTTTCCTTTGCCCTCAACCCACTCATTTTAATTGTGTATCCAAGGGAAACACAGCAGAGTCAAAATATAAATTGTTGCCCTGAAGTACCCCACTCCCAAACAAGGCTATTTTACTGCCACACTTAGCAGTGAGGGCGTCAAATAAAAACTAGGACAAGCCATGACATTGGTTTATATTTTTTTTAGGTTACCCTTCTGCTGCCTCCTGATGATTACCAGTCCCATTTCCTTGTTATTTTACTATTATCTCTTGTACTTCTGTTTTTGGGGGCCACCCCCAAAAAATGGGACACTCTAAAATGAGGGAAAGCTCTAAGGGAACACTTGTGACAGAACTGTATTACCTTGAATTTCTTTCAGTTCTTATGTCTTCTGGCTGAGACCATCTAATAGTTCAGAGACTTAAAACAAAAGTTGGTAAAGTGACTTTGAGTTTTTGTGGGCCTTGCTTCTGAACTACCTTGCCAGACACTAACAGTGTTTAAAAGCAAACTTGAAGACCTTCCTTACTGCAGTCATATTGATCTCTTGGTTTTCTGCATTCACGTGTGTGTATTGCATATACCCATACATCTGCTGTATTTACACGTTTTTCCTCGGTTTTGTTTTAAACATGCAGCACATTGAATATCCTGTGTTACCTAAATAGATTTTGCTTGCTTGACACTTCTCACCATCTTCTGTGAGGCTTTCCCATCACACATTCCCCCACTGACATTACCTCCACTACATAAGCTGTTTATTATGATTGGAGGTCTAAAGTGTGGCGTGTGCAAAATGAGGTGATATAATTCCTGATTTATTACCTGCTTCAGTGGCACTGGCATGCTTGGATATTGCTGAGTGAGAGTGCAGGGAATAGGGGAGAGGAAGTGGGAAGAGGGAAAAGGCGCTAATGCGAAAGAGCTTTAAGGATGCTGCCGCTCGCTGGAAGTCAAAACTCAGTGAGACTTGATTAGAGATGATTAAAACCTCAGAGGTGACACCGTGCCTGTGTGTGTGCTTGGACGCCTGCTTGGAATTTTATTAATAACTATGCTGGCTGTTGTGTGTGTGTGTGTGTATGTGTGTGTGGGTGTGTGGGTGCCTGCCTGCGTGGACAGTTGCTTGTGCTGAGTCCATTAACAGCGTCATTAATATTTAGGAGTCAGAAACATCTGACATAACAAAAACAGTTATGATAATTTGTCTGTTCTCTGTTGTATTGGCAGCACTGTTTTGTAAATTACAGCAAAAATATCATTGGGATTTCTGAACTGCAAAGTCTTCTTGGCAGTCAGCATAAAGTATATGTTGTCTATGATAAGCTGATGTTGGACAGTAACATTAATCGCATGCTGTTGTAACAGTCAGGAACTGGAATTCAGATAGACACTTGGAAAATAATTGTTGAGCTGCAGCACAGCAAAGATCCAGCCTTGAAGGTAACAGCAAAGCCATTTCAGTCTCTTTAACCAAAACACACACAGAGAACACACTACACCAGCGTGTCTTGTCTCAGTGTTTCTCATACTGCAGCAAAATATCCACAGTCATTCTAGCTTCAAGCAAACTACGACTCATAATTAATTACTCTGTCAAGAGGGAAAAAGGGATACTGGAAACCAGAGATGAGACACAGAGAAAGGATGAGGGGAGCAAAAGCCAGATAAAGAAAAAGCGGGGAGGGGAGGGGGCAGAAATTTTACTCATGAAATAACAGAAGAGCTAAGGAGAACCTGGAAGGAGAAGACGTACAGGTGAAGAATGGCTGGAGGATGGAGGAAGAGTGGTAGGACGTGTTGAGACTTAAGGTGGTGCCAGTCGGCAGCCGATGGAAGCAAGAGCTGATTTGTCTACACGGCCCTGCATTCCTGTCTGCTCGTTAGCGTGGGGAATAAGGGAATTGGGGGAGAGAGAGAGATAGAGAAATGGAAAAAGAGAGAGAGAGCTAGAGGCTTTGAATTTATTCTATGAAAGCAGCTGTCAGACAGTGCCTAGCAACACCATTTAAGAAGGATTCTTGGCTGCATTTGTAGTAATTACAGCAAAATATCTCCTTTTGATTCCAAACAAGCTTATATGGCACGACTTGGCTATAACTAGGGGGCAGTTTAAAGAATGATTGAAAAGGTATGTTGTTTTTTTTAAACACGAAATATGTCACATATGTGGGCCTCCTCTTAAATATAGATTAAAGGGAAATATTAAAGCTCATCATCATATTTAAATTTTTAAGTAAAAAAAAAAAAATCTAAAAATAATTATTTTTACAAGGATTTTTCAAAAGATGTCAAAGTATGCAGCAGTGGCCTTCAACTCAACCTGTATTTATACTTTCCATTTATTTAAAGTGCTGGTTTGGTAGTATTTTATACCGTTAATTCAATAATACAGATGAAGGTCTTTAATCATAATTTTCAAAACATGATTTGTCTGATTGCAGCCTGTGATTCTCACTGGTGAGTGGCTGCCGAATCTTTGTTGGTACTCAGTCATCATAATTGAATCCAGAGCTTCATTAGGTGCACCCTATAAATGGCCTTCTCTGGTCACTGCTCTGTGTCAAACCCAGAGGCCCCTCCCATTCAGGAAGTCAGCCCCAGTCTAACCCAATCACGGTGAGGCGCTGACGGCAAGCCAGTGGGCTCTTCAACAGTCCTAATGACATTAGAGCCTCTTGATCTGCACTGCTGATAACACACTCCACCGATCTCAGCCTGCATCAGCACCCACTGCACAATGGCCCATCCTGAGCCAAGAATGTGTGTGAATGTAGAGTTAATCAGTGTGTGTGTGTGTGTTTGAGTGACCTTATTTTGGAACCAAGGACTGTTTGAGTGCTATACTAATGCCATGAGTGATATTGTAACTGAGGACACAATGCACAGATTATTTCTGTACAGAAAACATTCTTGAGGGGCCTGACTCTGAGCATGTGTTTAGGAAAATGAGCGTGTTTGAACACTATCCTACTAAGGAGGATTTATAAGTCTCAGATGTGAAAGAGTGAAAGAGAAGGAGTGGCAAAAAATGAAAGAGATTGAGCAAGGAGAGGGGATGGGCAGATGTCAGCTATTTCTCTAAAATCCAGAGGGGTTCTTCAGTTGGATCTTTGCCTAGAATCCTTCTTTGAAATGCTCTTACTCACTCTAAGAGAGTGAAAAGGAGAATCAGAGAGACAGCCATCTAGCGAGAAAGCAAGAAAGTTTGTGTGACACAAATTGTGTACTTGACACACTTATACTGGATCAGTGATTCCCTGCACTTGGCTGTATTTCACATAGTATCGTTTCAGGACCTATATTTTTTTTTCTGCGTTTTTGCCTCCACCATTTTTTTTTTCTACTCCCGCTGCTGTTGTGCAGTTATTGGACAACCATGTTACTACTGGTTCACATGAAGTTATTACCCACTTCTATTTACTGGTCGTAAGATGTAACATGCCAAAAAGTTTAGACTTCAAGACCAACATCTCACCTCGTTCTGCTCAGCAACTCTAACCAGTAATAGTCTGTGCTAGTGGAACAACAAGGACACAATTCCTCACAGCTTTTACACCTACAAACTATGCCAACAGTGTGCAGCGGGGCATCTAGCCAAGCCAAAAGCACGACTTCTGAAACTGACACTAAAGCACTGTTTTCAGAAAACACTGAAAAATCTGCACCACCCAGGTGCCTCAGCAGTCTCATTTCAACAGTGGTTGTAACTCTTACAACCCAACAGATTTTGGGTCTATATTCACAGCCGTACTTTTTATTTGAATTGCTCTTTAAGTATTAATTGCAGCAAGGTGGAGCACATATCAACTGAAACTGCACGATTTGAGCTTTCCAACGATACTATTTGTTTGCATGCACGATGACATATTGGCAAGAATAATTATTTTGAATTTATATCACATTTAATTAAAGTTACAAACTGCACACAACTCTTTGTCTACACACACATTAGTCTTGTTGGAATTGCTCGTGAATTCACCATTAGATAGATATCAAAGTTTAGCTTGCATTTTTGGTGCTCCCCAATGAGGTTTTAGTCACCCCTCTAAGAAAAATCCACTGCGCAAAAATGACAAAAATTTAAAATTAAAGAAAAAATCTATATTTTAAGCAGTTTAGTTAATCAGGCTTTTATTTATTCAACGCTTACAAACATTTTTGGTTATCAAATGATCAGAAACGACAGGGAAGCTCATACATTTCTGTCAATTGAGGTAACATAGACCTTGCATTCACTGTACACAGACTGGTCATTCCTGCTGTTTTGCATATATGCCCTCTAAAGGCCTATTCTGAACCAGGAAAACCTCTGGGTATGGACCACATATCACAATCAAAGCACTTTGTAATAATTCCTGTCACATATTTGTAGGTACTGTAGTAATGAAGCCAGATCATACTTCTGCAAAAGTAATATCTTTTCTTATTTTTATTCTTGTGTTTCTTGTTTAAATAAGTCATGAAGTCCCTATTATTTCAGAGTGTATTGCAGATCAGAGAAGGAAGCAGAACTTAGCTTTCTCATGATAATACCTGTTTCTCTGTCCAACTAAGCATTTGAAATGACAGCAATTTCTGCATTGTCTCCAACATAGAAATTACATTACATCACACTTTGTATGAAAAATAAAACCAAAATTATGGATTTACTTAGTAGGCTATTGCATGGGTACACTTTAGTGAATAAAATGATGACCATTATCTCTGTTTGGCACTGTTTTTAAACTTCTCAGTCACAGAGTATCTAACAGTCGTGGCTCTGATGTTGCCTGCTTCCAAACTATCTCCCCTACCCAATACTGAAAAGAGAGTGAAATACAAATAAAAACATCATTTCATTATAAAAAACATTGCCTTTTCTTCAATTAGGTCTAAAGTTCACAAAAGCTTTAACAATATTGCAGTTGTCGCTTCATGCTTTTTTACCTAAAAACATTGACAAGGATCATAAATGCTGCCATTTAAAGTAATCTGACAATACTGTATCATCATTCTGTTTGAAGATGTTGCTCCCATTTGAATGTTTATATACATCTGTATCCGTCTATAAGAACTAAAGTCTAGTTAGACATAGACTAAAGAATTTCAAAATATACCACCCTTTCATAGTTAGTGTGTTTGCTGTCATTCGGCATTGCTGTTCTTTAGTGTAGTATCTTCATTAAAATTGCTGTGCAGCTGCCATGAACTGCAAAATCTGTCTGTCTTAAACAGCCTGAACAGTGGGGAAATCGTTTTCCCTTGAAAACTGCCATTTTTAAAACTCAATACATACTTTAATAATTAAACATAATGTATTATTTGCAGCGCCTTGATGCCTGTAAACAGCCTTGATTGCTACATCTGTAGTCATAATGTCAGAGTCTTACAGTCGGTTCTCTTTCATTCACGCGATATGTACCCAGTTGACAGTACAATCCCAAGGCTTTCTTTGTAATATCAACAGCTCTGTGGTGGATTAGACCTCCTAACCCTGATCTTGACAGGGTATCTGGTGACAGTAATCCATGCTGCTAATCCACGTCTTGATGTAAACACCAAGGACACACTGCCTTCTCTCTATCCTCTGTGTCCTCCTTTTTTTTTTTCTTTTTCTCTGCTGCCTTCCTGAGAGAAATGGGTATGCCATCTGTTTTGTGTATCAGCAGGGGTTCGCTTAGCCTGATAGGCATGTTGGACCTGATCACTCCTTAATCATTACTTAATTTTTTCTGTCTGTTTTTGTGTTTATGTGTGTAAATTAATGGGCTGGACCTTTATTTGTCGTACGTCTTAATTTCCTCTCGCTGTGCTTAATAACAATAATAGTTTTTAATTGTTGTGTATGGATGAAAACAAATGTTAGCAGCGGCTGCTATTACCAGTGGGGAAAGAAAATATGTTTTTTTCTCCAAAAACTAAGACGATTGCCTACATGATGTAGTTGAGCCACTGCAATTTTTAGCTATGTAGATACTGAATTCATGCAAAGATGCACTTGGTCATACCTGCATGTCTGTCCATGTTATGTGTACATCTAGATTTATATTTTCATTCATAAATAAAGGCGTATGCTTATGTATTTTTTTGCCCATCTCTCAAATAATAAAATATGAACTGCTTTTTAAAAAAATTTTTGACACCTGGTGTGTGTGTGTGTGTGTTACTGGGAGGCATTCCTGCCCTCTGTTTACAGTGTTCGAACATGCTTAAGCAGAAGTGTAAAGCTGAATTGTGTGTCTTGCTGTGTTGTGGTCGGGGAGGTTTGTGTGCGCGGATTGGCATGCCTGTGTGTGTGTGAGTGTGTGCACTACTGATTGTGATTATGCTGGGCGAGTGCAGGGATACTGTGTTTTCCTCCAGTCCCAGTGTGTGGCTGCATTGCAGAGTGATGCTTATTCCTCTGATCAGTGCCAGAGCTCAGCAGGGGAGGGGGGTTGGGTTGAGTTTTTGCGGGGTGAGGAGGGGGCTCCACTCCAGTCAGTACATCCTCTGATCTGGGACACACATCTCTGTCTGCTAGTTTTCCTTCTTCATCTGCCTTTGTGTCACTGTCTCTCTCTCTCTTGTTTTCCTTGTCTTTCTCTGGCTCACTCGCTCATTTGTTTGCTGTCATAGTCCCACACTGAGTTTCATGCTTGCATTCGTGCATATACTATTACTACTGTGACTACTGCTGCTATTTCTGCTGCAACCACTACCACTACTGTTACTACAGCATATCACACCACAAACACAACCCAGACCATCTCACCCAAAGCATTTGGGATTTGGTGTCCCTTAATTACAACTACAGCTCCCACTGCCTCGGCATCAGAGGTGAGCTGACAAGCAGTGGGTCATGGAGAGATGTAATCAAGCTGCCAAGGAGATAGCAGCAGTTCAGTAGTCTCATAAGAGCAGGCGTATAGCCTGAAGAACTGCTCGTAAGGGGCCTTAAACGAAAACCAAAATCCGACATCCCGCCCCTTGCTGGCTGATATCTCATCAACTAGAAAGATGCACATCTGTAATACATAGAATGAATGAGCACTACTGGACTGAGCAGTGGCAAGACAACACCATTCCCAAAGGGACCAAAGCCACAAAATGGTCAAGACAGGACTGTAGGTCCTATGAAAATAGGAAAAATAAAACACAAAAATGTGTGATTCATCTACGGTATAAACAGATGCTCTTGTTGGTTATAGACAAAAAAGCAGCCACCAGTCATATAAAAACTGAAAAAGTGAATCTTAAAGGTTTTCAATTGATGTAGGCCTGTTTTGCTTGGACATTCCAGATTAAAAGGCTGTTAAAGCAAAAGCTCAGTGTCCTTTGGTCATTAATTGTAGTTTGGAAATACAAGACGGACTTTGGTCTCAGTGAGAAATTCTGCTTTTGTCTGAGTAAGACTAGCATACAGCCATGTTTCCGCTGCCTGCTGATTTTAAGCAAATGGACACAGCACTGACAAACCTCTATATCTCGGTTTATTGTCTCTGAAACCCACACTTTGCATGGTTTTTGTCATTGTACTTCTGTGCTGGCTGCTATAATTATTTTTACTTGTAATGTGTGTGCTAGAGCCTGTCATTCATTCACCTCCACTGAACCTGTGACAGATTACGGTAAAAAAATTGCAAAACCCCCCCTTTTTCCCCTTATGAATATAAAGAATTATGTGTAATTAACCCACTTCTTACTCACTCATAATCGCCTAATCCCATTTGACCCATAGTGTTTCTAAGAATGTGATAGTTATATTTGAACATTTGTACACTGTGAGAAGTTAAGCTGTTTACCAAAGAGTTCGACATTTTCAAGTCATTTCTTCAACAGAAATTCCTCATCTGTCACACCATAAATAGTAGGAGATTATTGTGTTGAGACTTGCTTTTTGTTGTCTTCTCCAATTGTCATGTCTGCTCTGGGCTTTCCATTGCAATCCATAATCATCACCAAAGCAAAATGGCTCCTGTCATCTCCATAATAGCTTTGCGTAATATTGTTATCCCTGAAATTAGCTTTGTAGCATCAAAATGCTTCCCATGAAACAGGGCATTTTGGACTCGTTAATCTTTTAGCTTAAGTGGTTGTTTGTGTTATGTCTGAGGTTTTGAGTTATATTTCTGACTCCGAAACCAGATGATCATTTATTTTCTATTTGCCTGTATAGCCAACACTGCATAGTCTTGCGAAGTAATTTTATCTCACCTTAAGAACATATCTTGAGAAACGAATCAGCTTCTCCTCATCGCTGCTCTCCTATGCTCTCTCTACTCCTTTCCCTATTAGACTGTCTGCCCTGAAAACAAGATAACACGATCCATTCAAAAAGCCACACATACTTAAATGTAAATGACATTTGTCTTCCTTTTAGGATGTGGTTTCACGGTTTTCACGTGATTCCTCCTGGCTGGCTTCAGACAGCTTTAAAGAACACAAAAAACAAAGTGGGGGAAAATAGAAACACCCTAATTATTTTCTAAAGACTGAGCTCAATTTTGAGCCTCACAGATGGAGATAATGCACACAAACACAGGCGCACACATGTGGTGTTGTTTTTGCTCACATTTCCAGCGATACTGGAAGTGTGTGTTGTGGTGCTAATCATGAATTCATTAGCGCTCTTTGATGTCTACGGGGCTGTGAACGTGTGATACTGTGTGTGTTATTTTACTTATATTTGTAGTGTAAGTGTAGCTGCAGCTGACAGCTAGCCTGGAGCATGCAGCTTCACACTCAGGTCACATAACTACTACGTCCTTCTCTACCTTTTGCACTGTGTCTGCTGCAGTTGCTGGCTTGTGTATGGATGTAACACATTTGTGCTAGCAAAGCCAGCATGATTGATTATTTTTATAATGCGGATGAGAAGTTATTTTACTGTCATGCAGTAATTTAAACATCATTACTTTCTATTCTTTTCGCAACCAGTATTGCACCTGACTTTAATATTCATATCGAGCAGGCGAGGGAAAAGTCGGGCAGTAATGGCACATAACTAGATAAAGATAAACTGCGACTCAGAATATCAGTCCCACTTTGTGTGTACGTGTGTGTGTCTGATGTATAAATCCTCAGAACCAAAGCAAGCTTTAATTAATGGAGCTTGATGATCAGCAGGCAAAGGCAAACACCAAGTAAACGAGCTCGCCCCCCCGTCAGTGAGCATAATTGCATTTCAGCAACAGATTCGTGTGGCAGACACACTGCCATTGCAGGGTACCACTGATGAAGATGTTGTTTTTTTTCCTCCATTTACGGTTTTATGTTTGCAAAACTTTGATTTATATCTCAAGGAAATCTACTTCTCTTTGCTAGCTTTTTTTTTTTAATGTTGTTGTTTCTGGATGTCAGCTGTGTATGAATGCACCAGTGTTCATACTCATGACGACAGGTGGATGTGAAGGTGATAAAACAGCCTCTCCGTCTGTCTCTCGCTTTGTCTCACACTCTTTTCCCTCCTAGTCACCTTTCGACTTACCTCTTTCCTCCTAGTCTTTTTTTTTCTTATATATATTTATAACTGCTGAATAAAGTTGTCTGGGAATTTCAGAGAAACACTTTGTTAAGGCTGTCCCCCATGCTAGGTAAATGAGAGGTGGGAGCTCCAGTGCTGTTCCCTGTGTGAGATTAATATGCAGCTTCCCTTTTATTTTTAGAGGAACATTATGGGCTCACTGCCCTGTCATCACTCCTCAAATAGCAGCAGCTTCTACCAGCTCCTTTGTCTTAACCTCTTTCTTACTCAGTCTTATGGAGTCTTTCTTATATGCACACTGTCTTTTTAGTGGGTGGACACAATAATGAACACTTAAACTGCAGAAAATACCATTTTGAGAATTATGAAAGTTATTATTATTATTATTATTAATAAACTTTTAGATTCTCACTCTACGTCTCTCATGTAAATCCCTATTTGTATTTATTCCAGGGTTATTTTAGGGCATTGTAAGACTGCCTCAGTCGCTTCACCCTCCTGCCATAAGAGTTTGTCACAGCTATGGTGATGATTGCTCTTTGCACACATATCTGAACACGTCACCTATCTTTGTATCAGTTTTTATCCCTCTCATCGTCCTCTCTGGTCCTCTTATCATGCGATGAGAGGCTGTCCGCTCTGTTCTCCCTCTCTCCCTGCTTACCAGGAGATAGAGGGGAGATTGGTAAGATTACAGTGAGGTTGCATTTGACACCACTATAACTTGTGATTGCTTGAATGTGAACCTGAGATGAAATCTGTAGATGGATAATGTCAGGTGACACCAACATTTATACTTGCAAGTTTTCATAGTGATCATATAGTTACAGGCTGCTTAAAAAAACATTGATATTTTTAGAGTCTGCAAAATCATGTTTGGAATACTACTCCAACCAGAATGATGGAAAAGTCATTGCCATTTGTCAGCTATGACAAGAATGTTTTCTGGCTGTGCCATGTCCATAATAATACAAAAACTGTTATTGTATTAATATTATTATATAAAAAATATTTTTGCTACAAGCACAACCATGACGTTGTTCAGTAAAACTGTCTATTTCATCGAAGTAGATTTCCATTAAGTGTGGCAGACAAGCACTCGCGTAACTTTACTATGAATGACACTTCAAAGTTTTTCCTGTCTTCACCCTGTACCTCTTTCACAGCAGCACACAGTTGTAAAGTGAAATTGATAAGAAAAGATGGTGGTATTACTTGTGCTATTTTTACATTTTGCTACAACTCTCCCTCATAAATCCAGGAATCTCTATATTTGAGTGCGTGCGAGTGTGTTTTCTTTGCATATTTCGACAGCCGTCTGTCTGATCTACTTCAAACTTGACTCGTGCATTGCTGGGGACCCGTGGAAGTGCGGTGTCGAGTGTGAAATTGTTTGAAAGAGTGGTTCTTGAGAAACATAAAAAGAAAACATTAAACAGCTGTCTGTGATGATGGTAGGAATGTGGCGATGTAATGACATCACCGATTACAGCAACCATGTCAGGCAAAGCTGGCTGCACCTGGTCAGAGCATGGGTTCCCCGGAGAACAAGCTGCTGCTGAAAAAAAAACTCTCCCACGATCATCTAAAGTAGTTCGTGTACAGACACCCAGCAATGTGGTGCTCAGTAAGCACTTCAAACTGGAAATGACGGATTGCCTCATCTAAAGCATAATTTCTGCACTGTTGCTGTTATGGAAGCATAACATTATGACATGCATCATCTTTTAATGGCCATGGATAAGTGAGAAAACGTCTTAAGAGTCTCTTACAGACTTACCTTGTTACTGTCTGTGTGTTTCAGTTATGTTACAGTATGCAAAAACACATTTGTCAGCTGCTTTAATGCAAATACTGATTCTCTGGTTCAGGGTAAGGGTAGCTATGACAAAGAGTGATAACATTATCCTGTGTCCTTTAGAATTTGAGGTCAAGTGGGCCATAGTTCTGATAGGCATCTGACAAAAGGGATCTATTGCTTTTCTTACCAATATCATAACAGCAGTGACATGGAAGTTAGATGTTTGTTCAACTTTCTTTTTTTAAAATTTAATGTTTATTTTGTTTTTGTGACCTTTTCCTGAAGGACAAATTCATATATGTAACAAAAAGCTGATTGTTGTATTTTCGCTTCCAATAACAACATTTTGTTTTCTGCATGATGTAGGTTTATAGCAGCAGAATAATATTGAGCGTTCCAGTACAAGTCATGACTTGGATTATTGCACTTCCTTTTTTTGTTGTGCATGACTGTGTTGCCTGGATGCTACCCAGGTGAACACCTTTACATAAATACCCAGCTTGCCACTGGAGAGGCATAATGAGCAGACAACTCACACAGGAGAACACCACGTTTACAGGAAATGCTGCAATTTGTACTTTATAATCAGTGCAGGGGTGTGCCTTAAACTGTGTGCTGGGTGCTTTGACAGTGTGCATAACAGTTCTAACCACTACATGCAAAATTTTCATTAGTAATTTCAATTCAGGTAGTGTGTATATAATGCTGAGACCATGCAAAATGACCCAAGGACCATAGAGAAGCTTATTTCCGCAACCACTTGCATTTCCTCCCTAATCGTTCCTCTTTTGCCTATACACCTCCTTTATGGTACGTGTGCATGCATGTCTATGTAAGTATGTTAAAGAGAGAAAGAAGGTCCTTTTCTCTCTCCTAGCAGTGTCAGCAGGTGAGCTGCCCTATTGGGAAAAAAGAGAGAAATTGCCAAAGCATGCAAATTGCTACTCCAAGGGGAGAATCAATTAAGTGCATAGTGGCTGGAGAAGAAAGACAAGAAGGGGTGGAGAGGGGCAGGGGTCCATGCAGAGAGATGGTGCAGAGCCATGCTGATCACCTCCTCTGAGACAATGCATTACTCCGCCTCTTCTGTCGCCTTCCTTAGCGAGTGATTCTACTGGCTGGAGCCATTTCTGCCTTTTTAAAGAGCTACTGTACCTCAGCCTCATTTCTTTTCTTTTCTTTTTTGCCTAGCCCATTTCTTCTCCAATAATAGATTGCTCTGGAGTCTCAAATGTATGGCCTCTTCACCTGTTTTACTCATTAAGATGTTCTGTTTCAATCTGTGCCAGATACATTTAGAACGTAGATCATGTAATAGAATCTTGATACACATAATGAAGATCTGTCAATACCCGGTGACAGTTTCCTTGAATGCAGGGATATGTTGGTGATGTTTGAATTCATGTTACCGGTTTTCGCTAATTTCTGTCTCTTTCCTCTGTAGGTACATAATGTCCTCCAACTCAAGAGAGGCTTGATCCTGACTGGCCGACAGTACTGGACTGTGCCGCCATCCCTCTCCTCACCAGTCCCACCCTGAGCACAGCCATGACGCCCCTCACCAGGATACGGACCTATGTTTTTGTATGCTGCTTCCTGTCTAGTCTGGTGCTTCCTGTGACGTCACAAACAGTAGTGCAAGCCCCACAGGCTCATAGTGCTGGCTCCCAAGTTATCACAGCGTTGCTTCAGGAGGAGGAGTATGCGTCATTTCATGCTGAGAACCCTGAGTGGACATTTAACCATCTGGCGGTGGACTATCGCAATGGCAATGTTTATTTAGGAGCTGTAAATCGCATATATAAACTGTCCCCTGGCTTGGAGGTCCAGGTGTCCCATGAGACTGGCCCAGATGAAGACAACCGCAAGTGCTACCCACCACGTATTGTCCAGCCGTGCAGTGAGCCACTTACACTCACCAACAACGTCAACAAGATGCTCTTGATGGACTACAGGGAGAACCGGCTGCTGGCATGTGGCAGCCTCTACCAGGGCATTTGCAAACTCCTTCGTCTTGATGACCTCTTCAAACTAGGAGAGCCCTTCCACAAGAAGGAGCACTACCTCTCTGGTGTTAATGAGAGTGGCTCTGTGTTTGGCGTCATTGTTTCTTATGGCAATGCCTCACCGGACATGCTGTTTGTAGCCACAGCAGTGGATGGCAAGCCAGAGTACTTCCCTACCATCTCTAGCCGAAAGTTGGCCAGAAACTCAGAGGAGGATGGCATGTTTGCCTATGTCTTTCATGATGAGTTTGTGGCCTCAATGATTAAGATCCCCTCTGATACTTTCACTGTAATCCCAGACTTTGACATATACTACATTTATGGCTTTGCCAGTGGGAACTTTGTCTATTTTCTGACTTTACAGCCTGAAATGGGAGGTGGACCAACCACTGGATCCTCCTCTGCTGGTCGGGAACAGGTCTACACTTCCAAGATAGTCCGCCTCTGCAAAGCAGACACTGCATTCAACTCCTATGTGGAGGTGCCTATTGGATGCATTAGTGGCAATGTGGAGTATCGATTACTTGAGGCGGCCTACCTGTCAAAAGCTGGTGCTATCCTGGCCCGCTCACTAGATGTGGCACCAGATGACGATGTGCTGTTTGCTGTCTTCTCAAAAGGCCAAAAGAGACGTCCTCGGCAGGCCTCCCAGGACTCTGCACTGTGTGTTTTCTCTCTGCGAAAGATCAACGAGAAAATCAAGGAAAGGCTGCAGTCCTGCTACAAGGGAGAGGGCACGCTGGACCTGGCTTGGCTCAAAGTCAAAGATATTCCCTGCAGCAGTGCGGTGAGTACTGTTAAAGCACACATGGTTTGTGACTTTGTAGGTGCACCAATTTAATGACGGGGAGGTGCAAAAGCAAGTCAAGCTCTGAAGAACACCAAACAGTCCAAATGCGGATACTGCAGTGCGGAATAACAGGACTGTGTTGGTAGATCTTAATTATTCCACACATACTGTGCCTGCACATGTACAGTCTGCATACTGCATTATGTACTATGACATTCAGTGTTGTATCCCTTTCCAGAACAGCAGGTGCTGCACATTTCTGTCAGGAGAAGAACTGATCAAACCACTCATTTAGGAATAGCACATAAAACTGCATTAAGTAAAATAAGTCACTGATGATTTCTTGTTGTTTCGATAATTTGTGATTGAAGGACATTACAGGTGAGTCTATACTGAGGAGAATGAGTTTTGACAGCACTCTCCCATGTTACTATAATGAGCTCGGATGCTCTGCAGGAGGGCTTCACTAACACTGTGTTCTTGGGTGGGTTCATGCTCCATCCCATTACGATGAGATGTTAACCATCCACTGCCTCTTTTAATCCGCTCACCCTTTAAACAATGTAGCTGAATGCTCAGCCAAATTACCATAATTCCATTCTCCATAACAGCATTACAAATTCAGTGATTCAGTTCATTTGATTTCTCACTTTGTGCACATAAAAAACAAGGTTAAATTGGGTGTTACATGTTTAGACCTCCTTCACAAGCAGCCAAAGCTGTTTCATGCATTTTTGTCTGTTGATCTCACATTACACCATTAATAAAAGCTGCGAACCTGAAGAAATAGAAAATTACCTTGATCAGAGTGCATTTGTTCTTTTTCTTCTACATAGCAAGCTTGGTTAAATAAAAATGTTTGCAAAGTTTAAGATAAGACTGCACCCAACACTTCTGTTTTTTGGTGTGTAAATCAGTCAAAGATGTATTATTTTAAGTGGAAATTTGCATTCTTTGGTATATTTTCTCTAATTTGTAGATAACTACAGAAACTGTACATTTTAGGAAATATGATAAATATTATTATATTAGCATTTTATCTTCTTTACTCAGTCCACTCATCATTATTGCCAAAAGCTATAAATGAGAATTTATTCAGCTAGAAATACCTCTAAGAATTCCATGACTTGGTTATGGTCATATTTCAGGAACATAAATTTTATCCTCATGCTGCACTGACCATATTGTTTTGACCTTTGTCATGCACTACGTGGAGACATTATGAAGTTGACCCTCTCCTGTGTTTGGTTCCGGAATCACTGTGTTTATCTATTAATCCGTCTCTGGCACGGCACACGTGCCAGGGCGCCTTTGTCTGCTGCTTGAGGGCCTGATAAATCATGCCTGGGGTGGAGCTGTCAGCAGGGAAAGGAAGTGTGAGGGAGCACACAGGGGTTAGCGCTGAGGAATGATGCCATTTCAGCATGCGCCACCGCCAGCGCATAAATTAGACCCCGCTGAACAAGTGACGGTGGACTCTGCAGGAGATAGATGAGTTCTGACACACATACACCCACATCTGCCATCGCACTTGTAAGTTTGGCTACTGCAGAAATGGACATGGTGGCTTTTCAAGACAGAGAGATTTTTGATAAAGTAGAGTAATGGCACTACATAGATTGTTTTATGGCATACTTATTTTTATTTACTACAACCTAGATCAGACAGAGTGAAGTTGACACTACAGCCATAAATAGCCATATTTAAATCCAGGTACACATACCATACAGATAAATCAGATGTCAAAGACCTATCATTTTACCATTAGTAAATTAGTAGCTGTAAATATGGGCCATATATAGTTTCTATCGTTTTCAAAATGTGAATGTGCTTTCTGTTAAAGAGACCTTATTATTTGCTTTACTTTTGGATTTTTTCCCCTTTCCATTCGTGTGTAATGTAACTTTTTTGTAGATATAAAAAGTCTGCAAACTCACAAAGCTACACCAACACTGAAAAACACTGTTCCTTACCTGCCTGGAACACCTTGTTTAAAGGCCAGGCTTTTCTTCTATTACTTTTTTTTTTTCACCATGTAGCACATTTGCATAACACCTGCCTTGCAGCTAGTTTGGCACACTCTCAACAAAGAATTAGCAGCTTCCACGCAGTCTAACTTTTTTTTCCTGACTAGAGCTGCTTCTGCTCGGGGTACATCCATGCAAGAGATCCAACCTTGCCTTGCTTTTGTCAAACCAGCTGACCAATTAGAGCAGACCTCATAGAGTCAGGACCTAAAACAAAGCGTTTTAGAGACAGGGTGAGAAGAAAATGGGAACATGATGTGTTTTTTGAACATTGAAGCAGATAAACATATTCTAGTAAACGACAAAATACAATTATAAACCTGTAAATGTGCCTAATATGTACTCTTTAACCTAAAGGTTTGTGAGCAAACATAACGTCTTCCACCTCACGTGTGTGCCTGTGATGGATGGCTGTCTTTCTCATATCCCATGGCTGATTTTTATGAATCGTTGGTTATTACTTTTAGATTAATTCCTTCGCTGCTTTAAATGATGCATGACTGGGAGCACTGTGCCACCGATATCATCAGAAATGTAGTTTAAACTCATCGTTCACATCTGTATGTCCCTCGGGTGTACAGTAGAGAGCTAACAAAGTATGCAGACACACACACACACAAGCAGACACACAATTTTAAACATACCAAACAAGGTTGCTTTGGGAATTGTGGATGGCAGACTGCTTTTTGGATTCCTGCACTCAGAAGACACTCTAATTGAGGAGTCACGGAACCACATAAATATCAAAAATGGCTTACTCACTCCATTACAACTCTTACACATTTCTTACACAAGCTTGCCCTGTTTCTTATTTTCTCCTGGAAAGAATGTTAAAGACTTAGTAGAGATCCGTGTTATTCGGACTGAAGGCTGCATTGAAAAGTTCCACATATTGATTGCCACTTTTGTTACTAGAGGCATTTTCTCATCTTGCAGGTTTTTGAAGGACGATCTTGCTTATTATACGTTGCAGTGGTCAATGCCCACATGCAGCAGGAAAAGCTTTGAAAAACCTATTCTAGTCCTTCATAGTCAACAGAGCATTATAAACAAGCCACTGTGACCAAAACTACCACTTTCTCTTAAACTCTAGTTAAAAAAAAAGACATGGACAAAATACAGACCATTAGTTTTTTTTTTTTAAATAGTGGGCTACATGTCACTATGTTGGCTGCTAGAGAGAACTTGGAAGAGAAGGAGCCTTGTATTAAGGGCATGCCCCTTTATCTTACCCTCTTCATCGTTCAGTATCTTCCTCTCTCTCACACTGTGCTCCCTGTTTTTCGCTTTCTTTTAGGCTTTTTTTTTTTTTTTTCGAGTCTTTCAAATGCTATCGTATTTCGAACATGATGTGTTTTTCCTCCAATTAGGGAGAGGATGAACAGCCCCCAGGCTCATTAGACTCGTCTGGCTGTATGGGCCAACGTGTACGCACACAGAGACACACACAATTTTGATATGGATGAGACACATTCAGACCCAGTGTGGATAGACCTAACCACTGTCTCTACTGGAACATATGCAGCCATAACCACAATACCCTCTCGTTACTATAGGCGTCCATTGTTTTCCAGCAACCTTGCGAACGATTTAATGCAATCAGAAATGTTTAATAACTTTTGAATACGATTGTGAAATTGATGTTTTAAACGACACTATTATGGAAATTAAACTAGCTGTGTCCAGTTACTTTCAATGTTGATCCTTAGCAATGCTAAAGCAAAATATAAACTGGATGCTAAAGTGTCTTTCTTTACATTTCATTCAACAATGCAACCTTATATTGCAGTGTCCTGGAATGGTGAATAATGAAATCATCACATTAAGTACGAACGTGTGCAAGGACACAAGTACGTTTACAGGACACATTCCTGCTTAGGACCATATAAAAACGCTTGCTCCCGTCAGACCTTTGATGCCTTACACCATCTTTAAGAGGCTTTCAGTCATAGTGGGAGAGATGCAAACAGGGAGAAATAGAGAAGAAAAAAGAATTTACAGAGGTTGCGAGAACGCAGTAGAGAGGATAGATGGAAAGAAAGACTGAGTATGGAGGGGGGGTGCTTCCTCTCTCCCCCAAATGGCCATGCTTGGCTGAGCCACATAATGCGTGCTCAACAGTATAAGTCTGCAAAGGGCCTGCATCCATAGATCATTGTGAAGTGGCATGTGACCTATAAAAAAAACGCTGCCTGTTCCCTCCATGTTCACTGTGTCAGCAGAAAAAAACAGAACAACAAAACAGCGGGATTGCAATAAATTCACTCCGCTCTCTTTTTCCTCTCATCCTTGATTCATTGCTCGCCTCCCATGCCACTCTTTTCTCTCTTTGACCGTCCTTCTCTTATAACAATAAGTGCCACCATCACTTCTTCTCATTCTCTTTGAATCTGCGCCGCTATCTCCTTGAGTTCCCCTTACGATGCTTTTCGTAAGCATAGAGTGAAACACAACCCCCCTTCCCCGCACCCCAAACATGGATGAGAAAATTACAAGGTCGTCTGTAAGTCTCTGACAGGCTACGGCCATCCCCTCATCCCTTCTGCTAATGATCATTAATTACATGTCATTAACTAACATGCCACGGGCTATTCTTTCACATTTGTCATGTGCTATCGACTTCACATTCTGAATTCACTCCAATTAATTAGATTATTCTACTCGGCTGCTGCTGTTTCTTTGAGTCTTTTTCTTGATCTCTCTCACAGTCCCCCAACACGTGCTCATCCCTCCCTTGTTTCATCCTTCACTTGAAAGGAACTCTTACAATATTGTATTCCCTGTCTTCCCCTCGTGCTCACTTTCCATGCCATTGACTTTTCTTTCTTCTGTTTTGTTCTGTGTTTGACCAACCTTTGGATGATGATGTCTCCTTTGCTGGTCATCTTCATCCCTCCTCTCCCTGATTGCGGAGCTTAATCAGTGACTGGCTGCTGCTGCTGCTGCTGCTGATGAGTCAGTCTAGGCCACATCCTCAGGAAGGGAAAGGCTAGTGGATTCATTAAGGACATCCAGACTGCCCCCCCACACCACCCTTACCTCCCCACTTCACCCCACTCCATCCACATATCCGCTATCCTGCTTGCTGGCTGGCTCGCTAATTAAATCTCCATACATGATACCACTTGCTAAAGGTCAGAATCCATCACAATATCATTATTCTGTGATTAAACAAGTGTCTCCCACTTTCTTCGTGCTGGTTGGCCTCTGCCTGAAAACACTGACTGAATTGGGAACCTTCAGTTCTTTCTCCTGTTGCTTCTGTTGCCAAGTGTTAGAAAAACACATTTTATACACTTTCTTTTCCCACTAATTCTCAGATTCCCCAGAAAGCAGGACCACAAAACGTTTAAAAGTAAATTTGCAGAATACGTGGGATGCATGATTTTGGATTGCTGCTGACGTCAGGTATGCCGATATTTTCTAACTCATCTTGGCTGAATGCCAATACTGATACATGCACATATTTTTCCACTTAATTGCAGAGAACATCAGGTCTCTTGTGTAGTGGAGTGAACATATGATTATACCTACTCTTATCGTGATGGCCCACTGGCAGGTGCAGACACAAAATACAATGCTTTTCAAATGTACACAATCACTTGGCAGTGTAGGAACAACTACTTAAACATGCTTGTAAAACATGCTGTATTTATTTTCATTGAACATTTTTAAAAGAAAACTGTATGCCTTTAGCCTGACAGACATCCTCTACCTGTCAATGTTCATTTAGAGACAATACCAGGATTTCATTTTAAAGGTATATCATTGTGCATCCCTACAAAATATACCAGTTACTGGTTATACCTCCCAAATTGTATTAAATGCACGGCAGGAATTGTACGTATCCACTTGAATTATGAATACATTAAATCGTACATTCATTAAGTTTATCATTGTCTTATGTTTTGTTACAAAGGTTTTAAATTGCTATATTGTCGAAATGAAGATAATCACCGAAAAAGTCTCTAATCAGTTGATTGATAGATAGATAATAGCACCTTTCATTGTCAATATTCAATACAATTCCACCACAGTGTCCTGAACAATGACCAAGATGAATCAGCACTTATCATAAAAATAAACAAAATATGATAGCTGTTGTATTGGATTGCAAAGGAAGTAACTGACTAACAGCTAATAAACAAATAAAACCTCATGGTAAGGTTGGTAATACATGCAGACTTGTTTTGGATGAAAATTAATATCCCTACTAATCATCCTAGAAAGACATAATAATGATTTTCTGTCAGTACATAGTGGAGATGAAATAATAGATTAGGAAGTAATATGAAACACCTGTTCTGGTTTCTGGATTTCCTTTTTCTCCACACTTGTGCACCTCTTGAACTCCCATCTTGCCTCCAATAGTTTTCTACCTATTCTGTCTTCTGTCTCTGCTTTGGTAATTTCTCAGTTTCATGCCAAAATTGTCATGCTGTTTCGTTAGTTTCTGACTTGATTGTTTTTCCTAACTAATATTTATCATCTGTTGTAGCTGCTCAGCTAACGGTTGGCAGGTGCGAACACAAACATGAATTTACAGAATATCACAGGCTTGTCAGAGCCTCTCTGCTCATATTGAAACCTGCCAACAGAACACACATATAAGTTAACTTTGCTGTAGGCTTACCCAGAGAAGTGTGTCTAATATATCTATACACATGAATGTATGCAAATTTGCTTCAGTTTCCAGCTTTGTTTAATATTAATGTGCACAAACTCTCACTATTATCTCCCATTCTGCATTCTATAACTGTGCTGATCCACCGAGATTGATGTGATGTCTTCCCAGAGATTACTTCACTGTCAGGCACAGAGCCTGTCCTGTGTGTGTGTGCCCATCTATATATATATATATTCTTTCTTTCTTCAGTCCTAATCATTGTGACTGGTTTTCGAAACAGTCCCCAGGGCGCCATACAGAGGGGAAGTTAAATCTACGCAGTGACAGCTCTTGTAGTTCACGTCGACACTTGTGCATTCAGACTGAATTCTGAGCATGATTCAGTCAGAGTGCTGCAAAAAAGTGCTCTCTCTTTTGGAACGCCCTGTGGACACCTTAACAAAGCAGCAAAGAGCAGTGAACCCTAGGCATCAGAAGCCGATTCACAATGACTCCTGCTCATATACTTCACATTTGACTTTGAGAAGAAGAATTCAGGTTCTATGTTGAGGCAGTTTTTACAAAAATAATGTCTCTACTTCTCTTTGAATATGCAGTGTAACTGTATTCCTGTCTCTCCTCATACATTTTAATCATTTTGTATATCGTTACCTTTTACATCCAGGCATTACGTTTTCTTGTCCACCATTCACTTAAATGCTGCATGGACATGTCCAAGATTATTTGCCTTGGACATATACACTTCATTCTGACTTCTGTAATCCTTTGCCATTGTGTTTCTGTCTCGGTTGATGCTGTTTGTGCTTTTTTGCTAAAAGCAAAAAAAATGCTGCCAATAGCCTAATAGGTTGGACAGTTTCCAGATTAGATTTATTTTTTTTAAAAAGGGAAATGGCAAAATCATCCATGAAAACAGGATGCAACGTGTGGAAGGTTATGACAAGATGATGCCAGGCGTGAAAAACAAAACATGAACCTCAAAGAAGAGCGTGCACACAGTTGGCACAGTGTTTTTAGTCAAGTTTCAGAGTGAATTGTGCATTGCACATTTTACTCTTTGTGCCTTTGCTTCAATGTGTGTGTGGTGGTATATTCTGTCAGAAGTTGCCAGTGTAGTGGAGGGCACCATGGATCAGTAGTTGGACAGACTAAGTCTCGGCACAGTCTGATACACACAGTCTTAGAGTCACACAAACAAGTGAAGGATAAAGGTTCAATTTAACTTGCAAAATCAAATAATGTAGCTGAATAAAAATGGTAATTAATGTTATTCTTGAGATTCTCTGAGCTTTTCATCAGTGTAAGTGTAAATATATGTATGTATACAAAAGTTTTTATTCACTAGTGTCCACTGGAAATAAGCACCCACTGGGATTTTGTTCCACTTGTCTTTGTGACAATCTCTAGGTCTTTGATGCTAGAAGGCTTCCTTGCCATCACTCACGATATTTGTTTTCTTTTAGCCAGTTCTTGACGACTTTGTACCGCTGTATGTTTCAGATCATTGTTTTGTTGGAGACTCCAATGTTGCCTAAGGCCAAGATTTTCTGCAGACTGATGTTTTTCTCCAAAATGACTTTTGGCTTCCTGCCTCGCCTTTTGAGATCTTTTTTGGTTTTAACCTTGCATTGCATTTGACTAGTGCCTTACCAGAGAACTACTACATCTGCTATTCTCAACTTACAGGATATTGCAATGCTCTAGAAGATGGTAGAAATTACCATGAGCATTTGAAATGATATAAAAACTTGCTTTTTCTCAAAAACATGGGACAGTTTTACGAGGTATGAATCATTTTCTAAAAGAAGAATTGTAGATTGGACAATATCAAGACATGTCTGGACACTGGCTGAAAAATGGATAAGAGCCATATAGATGTTTTTTTTGCTATTGTTGCAGTCTGAATTGCAATGAAAGTCTTTGCTGGACATTATGAAGCAAATAGTAGCTGGGTGATGCAAACACTTACTGCATAAAACAACAAAACTGTTTGTCTCCCTCTATTGTTCTAACAACATCTACAGTTAAATATCTTGTAGAATTTTAAAAAAAAATGTATGCGCCCAATTACCCCTTCACAGAATTGCAGCTGACATGCTTGGGTACCATCCAACATTTTTTGCATACCTTGATATATAGCAAATTATGAATCGTAAGTAATGAATGCCGTCCTTGTATGTTTTGCTTCAACGTGGCTTAGTGTTCCTGCAGGAGTCATACAGCCAGTGTTTTATTATAGGGAAATTGAATGTTGACATTATATCTTACAATGAACACTGCAAACCCACTTAGTCATGACATAATTCTCTAGTGCCACCAATCATTCTGGCAGGTTAGTCATTTAGCACAGTAGGGCAAGAAGAAAATACTGGATGACCAAGCGGCTAATTACACAAAGAGCAACTACTATGATGCATTTTTTTTCATTTAACTCCAGTCTTGCTTTAAAGAGCAGATTTCCCGCAAAATCATCAATGACTCGACAGCGAAACAAGCTAATCATAACTAACAAATGTTGCATAATGAATTTTTAGAATAAAGACCAGAAGAGCAGTTTCGGTGCACTAAAATGGATTGGCGAAGAAAGTAATTGAAAAGCCACAGGCGGTGTAATAACCGCAATAAAAAGGAATATCTCGAAATGCAAGAAAACGGTCTCTTTGGAGCCTCCGATGGTTGAGCAGTGCCACAAAGTAAAGCGTCTCGGCGGTTTAACGTGTGTCATTAACTTTGTGAACTTGCAGCCAATGGAATGGGCCCTCACAACAGCGCAAGCTCAGATTAGGCCATACATCAGAGAACGTTGGAGAGCGGATCTCTTTCAATCCCCCAATAATCGCATTGAGCAACTCTCGCTTTCGCGCGCGCCCACTGCCCCCTCTCTTTTTCTCCAGTCTGTATCTGCTGATCCCTCTGCACAGTCCAGAAGAGAGCTCTCTTTGTGCTGGTGCTGGCAGGCAGACAGAAGCAGAGAGATGGATACGGCTGAGAGTGACCTGATTCTGCCTCAGTGCCTGGCCTCTGTCCAAATACAGAGACTCCGCTCTCTTGTCTCTCTGTCTTCAGGGAGGAACCCTCCATCTTTCTCCTCAGTTGCTACGCTGCGGGACGCTGGCTGAAATACCTGCCAGGCTTGAGCAAGAAATGGATTTATGTTCACAGGTTCAACTCACTTGAGTAGCTCGTCTGCTGCTAATCAAGCAGCGAACTCATTTTCTGATGTGCAAAACTAGTTTTACCTGTACCAGTAATAATTAGTTTTAATATCAGCAGCACCCAGCGATGGAGTGGTTTGAAGCCTCGTTGGCTGTTTTACTTGCTTTAATTTGTCTGTGGAAATTGATCAAAATAAAAATTAAAGGTCAAAACTGAGCTAAAATTGGGTGCAGTGAAGGTGATCTCTAGCCTTCAGTGCTACATTTGTACAGCAAGGGCCATTGGAAGTTAAGCCAGAAACGGCTGACCGAAAAAAAAGCATTAAAATATTAAGCTCAGAGTCAGAACCCAATTTAATTAGGAGGATTGAGAGAAAGAAAAAGGGCATAAAACATGATGGAAGCAGCGGCAGCAGTGTCTTAGTGTCAGACAATGTCAAGGGCTACATTGATATTTGGCTTTCTGACTCGAGACATCTTTGGCATCTCAACTACAAATGTCATGTTTTGCTGGTGGCGTAATGAAAATGTGTCTGCTTCCTGAAAGGGCTGACAGGCAAAGTATATTTCATTAGATTGCAGAACAGAGGACAGAGATGGTGGTGATTGGCAACCAGCAGAAATAATATAGCAAGTGTCAGCGGCAAGAGTCACATAAAAACACCCTCCTTTTGCTCAAGCATCACCCTTTACTTACACAGCCAGACAGATATGATGTGATTTCTTTTTTTAATGATGAAAAACACTTTTTTGGAAATGTAATTAAACTTGGGAGAAATAGCTGCACCTTTATTATCTTCCGAGGAAGCTTTCAATCATCAAAACCTCAAACACTACAAAGTACTCCATCTTGCTGTTGATAGACCCTGTTAACCTTTGAACCCAAGTATGATAAGTGTCCTTTATAACTGATGGTGACACGAAGAGGGTGATTTCTTTCCGAGACATAAACAACAAGTAAGAATGAATACATTGAAACAGCATTACTGGTTACTGGAGAAAAGGCGTTGGGGGTGGGGGTGTGTGGGGGGTGACCCTTTAAGTAGTGACCCTCGTTCTCGTTGGAGTGCCATTAGTCTAGCAGCGAAGCACCACATGACTTGGAGGACAGAGTGTAGTCTTGACAGCAGCTCATTCTGAAAAGGTCAAGGGGGGAAAGGCAGGGAGCTGGAGTAGCAAGTTGAAGGAAAATGTTTTTGTTGTGCTCAGATATTCATCTTTGTTTACTCTCTTTGACATCTCAGTCTGCATTGGCTATCAATTGTATCTCTTGTGTCCATCTGTCTTTGCTCCTCATCCTCATCTTCACCCTCTTTAACCACATGACATGATCTTGACCCAAATTTCGGTTATCTCTATTGATCATTCCTACCACTCTATAAAACCCCATATTATAGCCTAAAGCTCTATGTTCCATTTGGCTAATAAAAGCAGATCCCATGTGTCCTCTGTGGCTTGGTCTGAAGCTTGCGATGATGATGATGATGGCCTTTAGTGATGGGTTGTTTTGACACCTGGTACTTGCAAGATTTATCGAGAGCTCAAACGGTGCACTTCCAGGAAGAAAAATGGAAAATAAGACATAAACAAAAGGCGCTCTGACCTCCAGAGCATCCCCCCACTGACACTTCAACTAGCCACTAGCCAACTGTAGCCAAATTGGTTGCATATTCTTTAGCCCTGAAATTGTGCCATGAACTAAGGTTGATGGTTATTATTTTTTTTGACCTTGTCTTCTTTTGCTAGACTCGAAATGTACATTTTGTTGTCTAAAAACCCTCCATGGTGAAAATCAAGCCTTACGGCCTTGTTACCTGTTTATATTCTAGAAGACATATCATGTGCAAAATAACCTGTCAAAGTCATGGCTGAGAATTTTATACCTTGAAACTGCAGGGTACCAATGACTGTCTCAAAAACACAGATTCCAACACCCAGGATTTTATATGTAATAGACCTAAGGAACCAATCTCCATAGCGGGGCTTTATGTACTTAGATTTTTCTTAAACAGTTTCCTGTTTGATCATGTATGGCTGAATTACTATAGTTTTACAGCTAGCCATTGTGCAGCATGGTGAAGTTTTATACTGTTTGAGCAGTCACTGGGGAGCTGGTGTGCTTAAGCTGCAGCAAGTGGGGAGGAGTGCATGGAGAAAGAGGCGGTGACTTAATAGAGGATAACACAGAGATACATTTTTAGGGGTTTAATTTATGACTGGAAAGGGAATTTAAGTTTATTTTATCTAACTTTATGAAAACTATTTATCACCCTGCACATGCCCACAGATTTATGTTGGACTAATGCTGTTTCTAGTGCATTCCCCAAGGCCTTTATATAAACATTCAAATCAGTCCTTAAGAAGCCTGTTACCATCAAGTCAGTACAGTAAAGTGTGTATTTCATAACTCAAACCCACTATCTCATCTTATGTCTGATGGTCTCTGTGCTTTTTAAAGAGTGTAAAGGCAGTGTCACCTGCCAAGTCATTTCTCCCCAAAGCAACCTATCACATTGCTCAGCTATTAATCAAGCAGTGCCTGCTGCAGTCCTAAACCAAGTGTTGCTCCCAGAATAATGACCAATCCCCAACACCATTATTCTCTTATCAACACCCATAAGTCATTCTGCCCACAGTGACTGGTAAGAATATACCCCCCGACAGGATTAAACACATGCATGCAAACACAAAATGTAGACTGGGACAAAATATGAAGCACACCTATCTGTATGTAATTGCAAAATCACAGCACCATGTCCGCACCGAAAGCATAACAGATGAACCGCCATCTAGAGCCGCGTTTCTCCCCACTTTAATTCAGTTTTTTTTTATATATATTTAGATGCATTGCAGTGATTTGCCTCAGAGCCCTGTGGTAGTGCAGCACTTCTTTTTCTTTTTTTCTTTTTTATTTCTCTCAGTTCTTTTTGAATCACTTCACATTGAATATCTTGCTGCAGTGGCATTTCTGCACTTGCTGTTGCACTGGGTGGACGGTGGGGAATTGTGCCTGACAGAGCAGCCTCTGGCGCTATTACAGGACTAGAGCCTGACTGCAGTCTTCTACCATCTTCATCTCTTTCTTATGTGTTTATGTATTTGCTGTTGCTTGTATGTGAACCAGCAGATGCACAGACATAGAAATGCTCAAAGATTTTCAATCACAAACAGTATAAAATGTTTCTCATTTGTTGACCCCCTTCACCCATCTACCCTTCCCTTATGGAAATACAGTTAGATCTATTGTATTGATATCTATTCTGATTGGTCCTGTGCTCACTGTTTGATGTTTTTCCATCCATCCATCCATCCATCCATCCATCCATCCGTCCGTCCATCCATCCGTCCATCCATCCATCGATCCATTATCTAAATCAGTTGCAATACTGTATGGCACTCCCCAACTTTTCTCCCTGAAGACATGGCATACCTTTCTTTTTCAAAATTGTCCCAAAATATCATAAATGTTTGCCTCATCAGTGCCTCTTGGCTTAAATTTTGATTTGAAAACATTTTAGGTCCACTATTCATTAGGCAAATAAAATCCGATTTGTGTACTAATCCCTATTTTTGTTCTCTGCTACAGCTCTTGACCATTGACGATGACTTTTGTGGCCTCGACATGAATGCACCACTGGGCGTGTCTGAGATGGTGCGTGGCAAGCCCCTCTTTTCCGATGCTGTTGACAAAATGACCTCTGTCATCGCGTATGTCTACAAGAACCACTCACTGGTCTTCGTGGGCACAAAAAGTGGACAAGTGAAGAAGGTAAGGAGGAGAAATGCAGGTTTAAAGGTAGCAGAGATGGTTGAATTGATGCGAGCAGTGATTTGGTTTCTCTCTGTTAGCATGTGGAGGTAAGGGCTGGGAATTGGGGACTGCTGGATTGGAGGAAGGATAGTAGTAGAAAGGCAGATTGACTTTCAGGCAAATCAGCTGAGTCGGCTGTATTTGCAGTCGGAAGAGGTGTATGTGCATGCCTGAAAACGAGGGAGAGTGAATGGAGGAAGTGTGTGTACTTTGCTGCAAAGAGAAATTCTGTGTGGCGCGTGTGTGTGTGTGTGTGTGTGTGTGTGTGTGTGTTTTGAGGAAAGGGGATCAGCAGAGCCCCTGAGGGGGTTTTATTCCTACAGCCAAGCCTATCTGGTATCTCTCTACATCCTCCTCACCCTCTGCACCATATATCACACATACACTCGTATACACTCAGTATCAGGAGTATCCACTGTACTTTTCCTTCACTTTGGACTTGTATAAAATCCAGAGCCCTGGGGGCAGATTGTAGCACACATCAGCATGTTGCAGAACTTGCTAGACAGCACAGATCAGCATGTTACAGAATCGATTAGACAAAGTTTCTTATCTCTTTCTTGAGGCAAATTAAAGGATCAGAATAAGATGAAATGCATTATTTATTAGGTAATTGATGTAACTCAACAATAGGGTACTGTCGAAGTACAAGAAGCTATATGGGTCTTTTTTTTTTTTAAATGTAAGTTTTTATTTCTTTATTTTTTTTTTTACATGTTCTGTTATTTGACAATGCGCTTTAGGAAAGAAAAACGGCCTTTGATGGTGTGGAAGTCCCTGAAAAAAGTGGAATTCTTTTTGCAGCTGGAAGTGTTACCCATAGCATTTGTGAGCATTTTGGACCATAACTGTCTCTCCCTTGAAAAACATGTCACACTCTGTGTGACAGCAGAGCCCTTGGCTGAACAAGATTTTGTCCCCTCAGAGTTGAACAGCACTGGATAAGCTGGGTTTTGGCGTGTTGTGGCTTCCCTCTTAGACCCCCCTCATGCCCCTGTGCCCTCCCGCGTGTGGCAGCTCTTTTCAGAACTAATGGGATGATGCACTGCTGCTAGGTGTGATAGAACTTGGTAGCTCCTGTACTTTTACTCTGCTTTCTTGTATACACACACACACACGCTCACGCACACACCTGCACACACACACACACACACACACATACACACATATGTTGTAGGGCCATGACTGAGACTAATTCTGGGGGCGGCCAGGCCAGTGAGCTTCACAGGCCTGGGGAACACAGCATTATGCTGAGAGGAGGGGAGGAGAGAGGAGATGGAGTGACTGAGGGAAGCAGAGTAAGGTTTAGCTGGAGGGGGGAGATTGGACAGAGATGGACTACATTCCAGAAATGAACTTTATAAAGGGCGCTGAGAAGGTGGGAAGAGAGAGTTTATATGACCACAGTTGAAGGTAGAGGGATGAAACACGAGGGAAAACTAAAACAAAGAGCCAGTATCAAAAGGACATTGTCTTCTAATACAGAAGCAGTGAGGAATGCAGTTTTTTACACTCTTATTTTTAATTACTGGCCCCTTACCTGTGCTGGTTGCTGTTGGGTTTTTTGTCCATGCAGGAGCAGAACGATTGAGGCAGCAGTTTTCATTGTGGTAACCAGCATAGTCGGCAGATGTTTAAAGTGGGAAATATATAATCATATTTACTACCTACTGCTCATCTTGAATAATGAAAGTAAGTTAGAACTCAGTAAATTTAGTAGCTTCGAGTGTCAAAAACATTACAAACTCTTACTTCACAAAGATTAAGAGACTCTCTTACTGTGTCTCTTTTACTATCTTCATGCTTTTCTTCTTTCCCGTGGACAGTGTTAAGGCTTCTCTTCCCAAAACCATATATTCACCGTAGGACTGCAACTGTTGATTATTTTTACTGTCCATTAATTTGTTGATTATTTTCTCAAATAATAGGTTTGTTTGTTATTAGTCTATAAAAGATGGCATCCTCAAATATCTTGTTTTGTTCACAACCCAAACATATTCAGTTATTCAAAAATATTCAAATTTAAGAAGCTAGACTTAATTTTTTTAAACTTCTTTTTCATAAAAAAAAACAACAACAACCAAAAAAACAATCAATATTTGGATCAATAATTGGTAATAATGTGAAATTGTTAACGAATTGATTCCAATAATGGTTGTTAGTTTACTGTGAAATACAACTTGTCCTTTAATCTTAAAAATCAAAGTGAAACGATTTGCATTAAGTGTTCGTGTATCATCATCTAATCTTGTCTTGATTACATAAAGGATAATAGATTATTAAACATCAGTTTTAACATAAGTAATGGGATGTGTTGTGTTTGTTTTCATTTTAACATGAAGATCTTCCAGCTGCAACTGCTCCTATCAGAGACACTTTGCACCAATGTCAGCACACAGACAAAGGGCTGCTACCAGTGACTGTAATATGTGTAGAGGGGTGAAGTGACTGAAATCAATACTAACCTTCATTGTGGCTGTTTTCATTATTTTGAAAGACCATGGCCAATCTTCATGTGTATGAAAGACAGCAAGTTTATAGCATGTCTGTATTTTTTAAGCTATAAAAAGGAACAGTCTTTGCAGAGTTTCATGCTGTAACGTGTGCTAGCATGCCCATGTTTGACAATTTTAATAAAGCAGACTTACTTTTGCCTAAATTAAGCAAACTTATCAACTCAAATCAAAAAGACTTCAATTTTACAACAGCTCATATTAATAAGTTCTGAGTGGGCTGAAAATAAAAACTAGAAAATGCAAGTAGAATTGACTTGAATTTAATGAAACGTATATTTATATGAAGCTGGGAGAATATTTGTTGTTTCCACTTAATTCCTGTTTGACATTTTACAGCGTTGGCACTTGACAGGATCCTGTCTGCTGGGCTTTGGCTTTGTTCTCGTTCAAACTCAACATGAATGAAGATCAGATTGTGCACATATGGTGTGTTCAGGCAAAGAACCCAACAGGCTTTGACCAAAGGTGATCAATACTCTGTGTCAACACAGGCGTGCACACAAGCACACACAGCCCCATTACAACCCCATCCTCCCCTCCCATGTACATACTTCCCCTCCCCTGTCATTAACTGTATACCATTAGATGACATCACAGGCAATAAAAGGCAACAACAAGACAATAAAAAGTCTGAGCTTCAGTCCACCTCCTTCATCAGTGACTTTATAACCCCACGGCTAATGGATGTTGATTTATACACACTCCTCCATCTTACTTGTTCCATCCCTCAACCCCCTCCTCGTTCTTGCTCTCAGATATTCTCTCTCACACTGTCTTTCACTCCATTTTTTTCTGTTATTTATGATCTTGTGACTAACACACTGAATAAATACAAGTATTACGGTAAAAGAGTGGATGGACTTTAATGGAGTGGTGTTTGGGTGAGCTGAATGTTAGTGTTTACGGGCTCACGTTTATGACATCATGAAGTGGGGCTGGGAGTGGAAGCTGAGTGAATTAAATTCAATTTGCTTGTGAAATAGTTTAATGTAATGGAGGTTAGAGTAAAATGTTGGTAATATAACGTTAGGCCTGTGGATCAAAGTACAGACGCAGTTGTAGCATGTCTATACTGATGAACATCTTTGTCATAATGCATTCTCAAGCCCCTAAACCGATCCTCACCTCAGACAATGCGTATTTAACCCCAACCCCTACCTTAACTTCAACTTAAATGGTAGATCTGTTATTAGATTAACTTATAAGGCCCCATTTACGTTGAATATCTGTGAAGAAAGGAGGCTGGACGGGTTCCCCAGGATACTAGATGCTTTTGTGGCAAAGTGATTCTCCTGCATAAATCTGAAGATTATTGTGGCCAGAGGGATGTAGTGGGTTGTGTAGCCATTCTGAACGATAATTTAAGGGGTGTGGCGAAACAGACGTGAGAGAGTCTGGAGAGTAAGTTTTGATCCGAATGAGATATTCACCCATATTTAATGTTTTTACTGTCTTTTGAGCCACAATTTCTCATTATGGGTTCATTGTGTAGTGGTTTCAAGTTTATTCTCACAAATTAACACCCAACACACAGATTAAAACCCATTCAGAGACACCTGCCTTAGATGGCTTTAATGCGGATTGGCTATGTTGTGTAGGGTCCATTTTGACACAGTCTAAGCTGAGTTTTCCAACAGTCTCATGTCAGCAGAAAACAAGCGGTACTGTTAAATCAGTGGAATTCTGTACATGCCAACAGCTACAGCCATGCTTGGCCTTTACTGTCTCATACAAGGTTTAAAACTGTCACATCACTCAGGGCTTATATGATCTGTACACCTCCATGCCTTTTCCTCGTTCTTTTAATTTCTGCCTCACTTCTAGTTCTGTTTAATTGATAATACATCTTTTCCTCTAAACTGTTCAACATACTTCCCATCTCTTTCTTCTCTTATTTCTCTGCTTCCCCTCCCTTTCTCCACCTCTGGTTGCCCTCGCCTCATAATTTCCCTCTTCCTTTTCCCTTCATCTCTCTCCCTCCCTCCGTCTATCTGTCCATGGCTGAGTGGAGTTGCTGTGAAAGCTCTTTGATGGCTACCTCCTGCCACTGGAAGTGAATGGACCATATGGCTTCTGTCAGACTGTCTGTCGGTCAGTTTGTGTGTTCGTTGGTCTGTGGATTAAGGAGGAGATGGAGATGTGATGGAGATAAAAGGCTGTGGCTGGGTAAGGTTTAAACCCATTTAGTGCAGGTCAGTGCACAGCAGCATGTCAAGAGGAAAGCCTTAACCCCCTGTAGACTTTGGTTTTGTTTATGGTCATCTGGTCATCAGCATGAGACACATTGGTGTTCACACAAATGCATGATATTCACACATTGCACATGATTGCATGTATTGATAAGTGCACATGCATGCATCAGTGAACACTTAGACCAACACAACCCATGTACATCGTGCTGGACAAAGGCTAGCCATGGGGCCGTGGCTGGAGAGGTGGACTAGAGGACAAGAGGGAGGTGTTGAGGGAAGAAGTGGAGAGAAAAGAGAGGGGAGGGATGAGATTGAGGGCCACCTGCCGAGGTGCTAATGCATCTCCCCTCTGTCCATCCCAATGGGGGAGCATTGGCGCTCAATACAATGAGCATCTAACCTTGAACTTGACATAGACAGTTGCTCAAAAATGAGCAAGGCAGTACATGCAAAGGTAATGAAGTCGGAAGAGCCCTGGATAAATGTGTTTCAGTGCCCTAGATACGTTATACAAAGCATTGCCAAAGGTAACGTCTGGAAAAGCAGATGCTTCATAAGTGGTGGTGTAGAGAAAAAAAGACATCTTTTCCATCGAACATTTGTCAGTATTTGGCCAAAGGCAAAGAGCACGGTGTTGTGGCAATTTGTTCACCTCTTAGCCACTGCCACTACTTTTCATTCTGTCCCAGTCAGACAGAGAAGAGGCAACCACAGAGGAAGATGGAAGGCATGGAGAAAATAGAGGAAACAAAGTAGGAGGCATTTGGGTGATTAGGAAGCAAGAAAACGAAAGGAGAGGGTAGACTGACATGGGAGATGGAGAGGTGAGAGATGGAGAGACAGGTGAACGAATGGTAGCTCACAAAGCTATAGCCTCTTGAAGGAGAGGAGTAGTGTACGCCGGGAGATTTGTCATTTAAGGTTGTCAGGAGAGATGGCATGCACGAGAAACGGATCAATTCCAACACTGAATGGTTAATGTTTGTTGTTGGGAAGGGAAAGGTCAAAGTCTCACTTTTGACTCAACCTCTGTCAATATCTGTTTCATGGTCTGTACAGCCTACCCTGACTTGACTGTCTCATTACCCTTCTGTCCAGCTGTAGTGATCCTTTTTCCCTTCACTATCTGTCTATTGCATCTCCTGTCTAATGAATGAACAGGGTTTTGTTTAACTCGCTTCTCTGTCAGCACTATAGATTGTGTACAGATACATGTGTGTATGGGCATCAGAGCTCCGAGATATTCACTGTTCTGGACCAGTCCCATATGTTTTGTGGGTTGATTGTGTCCTTGTTTTGCATGTGTGTGCTTGTCTGTGCATGTGTGTGTGATGGGTTGGTTAGCCCCAGATGCAGATTATTGAAATTGGCTGAGCTGAGCCGTGGTCAGTGGAGCAGAGGATTAACTGCTTAAAGCTAATGATGAAATATGCTTTAGGACGGGCAGGCATCGTGAGCATGTGTGTGGACAGTGGTTTATTGGTTGATTTAGACCCTCCTCCCCACCCTTGTTATGCTATAAACACAAGTCTCTTCAACGCAGGTGTATACACGCACACTGTCCACTAGCCTTTACAACCCCACCCAGTTGTCCGTTCATGTCTAAACCACCGCAGTATTCCCAAAATGTCAGTGTCCCCCTGCTGTTAAGTATTCCTTAGCAGTCTTGCTAGTTGCCTTGGCACTGTGTGTGCATGTGTGTCTTGCTGCTCCCACACCAGCTAGCGCAGCAGCACACACTAAAGAAAGCTCAGACGTGAGTTGCCATGGTAGCACAGGCTGCTCCACACGCACGGGATAAAATGTATAGAAGGCATCAGTGCAGGGAAGCAGGCACACACATATCCGAGAGTGTATTGTGATACATTGGGTATTTAATTCCCAGGGAAGCTCCCAGTATTGCTCACACAGTGTAGATATTGCTGGTGATACAATGAACTGAGCGAACATTAGAAAGACTTGATCTGATGACAGTGGGCTGGTATTTGATGACAGGTGCTGTCCACCTCACAGCTATAAGGCTGATTGAACGCACAATATTATAGTGTTAGTGTTTTCATCTTGCTGTTTTAACTGCTGTCTGTTACCCAGCTTTTCTCTGCTATCTGCTGCAGCAATAGGAAGGCGTGTCAAGGAGAATCAGTCAGTGGGAACCTCCTGGCATCCTCTGCCACCCTCCTTCACCTTATGTTTCCTTTCTCAGCTGTTTTATTACACCATTGTTCCAAGCCAATTGTTTCTCCGTACATCATCCTCTCCTAAGTGCTCGGTGCACAAGGTTTGCTTAGGCCTCCTTCCAAATTCCCAGTCCTTCTCTAGATTTGGAGACTTGGGTTTTGTGTTCGTTTCATATTTGTGTATCAGTCTCTGTGTCTACATTGGTCAATTTTGTGCAGAAAATCACGGGAGCTAATGAGAAGTGAAGTCCATTAGTGGCCTGGGAAGAGGATCAGAAGGTAGTGATTGCCTTGTGTGCCGCTACATAAAACCTCATTCAGCAGCCAGGCTGACAGAATGGGCAGGAGGCAGAATCCATGTTGCATTCAGTGAGGAAGCCTTAGCCTTCACTTGGGAATGGATATGGGTTAGAGTTGGACAGAGGAGGGGGAAGAAGAGGGGAGATGAGGAATTGAAGGGAAGATAGGGCAAAAATAGAAATGCAGGGAAATTGGACATAGTTTGGTGCAGTGGTTCTGCCAAGGACCAGGGAGAAGAATGTTGAGTACACTTAAAGTTGGATAAATATGATTCATGAGGTGTTATCTTTTGTTTATTTTATTGAAATTCAACTTGACTTGATTTATTAGTAGTTGTCTTGATATTGTTATTGATAGATATGAACTCTGCTTTTACTGGGTGGGATAACTTTTCTTTTCAACCACAATCCAAAACCCCACATTCTCCATCTTTGCATGGTGGACAATGAAACTCAGATGAGGAGCAGTTAGATGAACGTATGATGGTGAAACAGAAAAGACGTAGAGAAATGGGGACAGGGATGTATTGCTGGGAGATGTGCAGCACATGGAGATGGTGAGATACTAGAGATTGATTGGAACGGAGCTAAACTGAAGGCTAAATTGTCCAAGAGCAAAAATGAAAAGGTAGAGGGAGATGAAAAAATGAGAGTGAGGCAGAAGTAGAAAGCAAGGTGCCACTAGGAATTGATAGAGCATGTCTTCCAGGCTGTTAGGGAATTTACCTGTGGTCCTCACAGGTAAACTGGGTGTTAAGTTGATGAAAGACATGAGGAAAGCAGTTTCTCCTCTGATTTAGACAGAGCATCTCACGGTGCTCATGTTAGCAGAGAGCAGCCAGTCTGAGTGGTCAGTGGCCTGACTCAACAGATACATAAAGTACCCTGATGTAGTGGATGACATTGTTTGTGCGCTCAGCATGCTGGGCTGTCAACCTTCCCTTGTGTGTGTGTATGTGATCGTATGCAAAAATAGCTGTTCACGTTACGTGTGTCATTCAGGTGTGTATTTATAGATGCCATCACTGTAGCTTGGCCTTATCCCTCCTTTTCAAGGTTTCTTTATAATTGATGAGCTGTCAGTGGCTGAACAGGGCTGAGCGCACACGCCGACACACACAAACACAGAACCAACCTTGGTAACCAGCTGCTTCACTGCAGGTTGACACCACCATGTTTGCACACACACGAGCAGAGTAAGTCAGAACCACTCAATGGCCTTAAGCTGCACTGCTGCAGTGCTTGTCACAAAGGTGAGCCTCCAGCTATGAATGGTCCATTTGGTGTAGCAGGCTGTTGTTTATATTTCTTTAACTTCATGATTAGCTGTGACGGCTCTTAGCCATTAAACTACCTTGGAATGTCAGCCCGATGTTGCACTGCTGGGATATTTTCAATGCTTTTCCTCGAAAATTAAATTAATATTTGACACAAGGCTTGCAGAAATGAGTTTTTTATTTACACAGATCTCTGGAATGGAAAGCGGGAAGAGAGTGGGTGAACAGCCACAGAAAGGAGAGCGCAGCAGTGAGAGACTGAAAGAGTGTAGAGGGCAAAATCGGCAAGCAAGAATAAAGGATGAAAGCTACAGAGATGGAGAGAATGTCGAGAAAGGGTAAAGTGAGAGGGTGAGAGTGGTGACATGGAGTTTGATGTTCATTTCACTCTCATGAGTCTGCACCTACTGAGAAGAGTACCAGTATGTGGCGGCATATTGAGCTGTGAGTGATTTGAGTGGCTATTCTCCACAGTGTGTACGTGGATTTGAAAGGCTTGAGCCAGCAGAGAAGTTGAAGAGTGAAAATGGCAAACTTCACTCTGATCTTACTGTTTCCTGGCAGCTTGAACTTTAGCTGACTCTTACGTGTTGCTTGCTCAGGGTTAAGATGAGGTTAGCTACTGAGAAAGATGAGTCAAGGTCTGGGGACATAAACATATCCAAGGGCTGCCAAGGAATCTTTCCTTTGATCACGAGTGTAATTTCTGCATGTCATTTTTTATGAATCTATTTCCAGTGATGGTTCATCTTGTACTTGAGCAGAAAATGTCAGCACTCTTAGACCTTTAGGAAGAGCTTTATTTTGTCAGTTTAAATATGTTTTTGTGTGCTAGCATGTGTGTGTTTGTATACTTGAAGACACAACATGAAAACTTTTGATGTGCTTGTAATGTTGAATTTTTGATTACGCTGATCAGTTTGCTTAGTTAATTTTGGTCTATGTCCATTGACAATCTACTGAACATTACCAGACTACAGTGAGCAAAATGAAAACTGTGAGTTGGCTTTATGAAGCTGGAGAATGCTTAGTTTGTGGCTCATTTAATTAAATATCTGTACAGCTTGTTTATTAGTGTCTCAGATAGTGGGTAGTGCCATCTCATTCTCCACTCTACCAGCCCTTCAGAAACTGCAGAGGAAAGATTTGATCCAATGGCAGGTGAATTCCAACAAACAACATCAACAAACCCATAGGAAATGCATTTTCTCTCTCTGTTTTCCCTTCCTGTGCTTTTATTTGTCTATCATTCTGTCCTTCTATCCTCCCTTTCCCCCTCCCTCTATTCTAATTAACATGTTGTTGTGCGACTGTCCAGTGAGAAAATCTGGCAGCTTGTGTGTGTTTACAAGCTGCTCACTTCGGATGGCTTTGCCAGGCAGGCATGGGGCTTGCATCATGAAGCAATTTAGACTTAGTCAAACTGCCTTTGGGTTACTAGGCATTACTAATGCTGGTGCTTGGGGATAAGAAAAATGTCACAGAAATGGCTATTAATTGACTCAACCCCAGATTTACCAATTTACGTACAAGCACAGAGATGGAGTTAACTTGCAGTGTCAACACATCAAGTGCTTAAAGAGCAAAATGTTACGTTTTAGCTTTTTTTTTTGAGATCCATAGTCATTTATAAAAATCAAACATTTTCTACTGTTATGTAAAAATGTCACAGTGCTCATTATTACTTGCCTGTTTACCTAAAGCTGTTCCCATGTATAGATCCTTTACAAATGACGACCTAATATGTTCTGCCATTGTATGGATTAATAGGGAGACTGATAGGATTTTGATCTGGTCTTATTACTGAACCGAGCCTACTCTGCTTATTCAAATTAAGACCACATGTGCTGTGAAAAACACTCTCTCGCCACAGTAACACATGCATGAACACATGCACAGGCACCATGAAGAAGACAAATAGGAGCAAGAAGCAACCAAAGCATGTGAGGGAGAAAAAAAACAACAACAACAATTATTATCTACAAAAATCACAAGTGTAATCAGAAACTTTCAGTTTCTACTATAAATGCATTATGTATTCACTCTCACATAGTTGAGGCCTGACACAGGAATTTTTACAACGCACTCATTCAGATGACATAAGAACTGCCTCCTGAAGATTTTCAGATGTTCCTACTCATGCAACATATGAAAGGTTTTCTTCCCCAGCTCACACTAAAAGCCTACATCTACTCAGCCAGTTCGTTAACATTCTTCAGCCATATCAAGACTGTGTCAAGCTAGTAAACGGGTGTGTAATTATGTCCGAGCGTTCTGTCCTTGCCTGGATCATTGAATAGGTAACCACAGAGAAACATTCCAAGCATAGCTGTCTTTAACACACACACAAACACACTTACACAGACATCTTATGTCAGCAGTAGCGGAACAGTAAGGAATCACTCTGTATTGCTGCTTTTGAAGGAAGATGCAACTGCTTTTTTCATGCAGTGGAGGAAGCACTTACCTTGGTATTAATTACTTGGCAGACTGTGAAGACATGGGATCTCACATATGCAATTAATGATTCCTAAAGGTGGTTTATGTTTATTTAAATAGCATTGAAAACTTTTTATAGTAGCTTCACCTGCATAAAATTAAAGTGTATTACCTGTAATTTCCATTTAGTTTCATGCACTGGTATTTGCCTCTGTGCCAAATTATTGCATGGCGATAGTTAATTTGTGCCCCAGCAGTAGAAAATCAATACAATGTCTAGCAACTAATCACACAGTGTGTTGCTGTATAGCTCCGTGGATGGATGGCTAGCAGTAATCCTGCCAGGGCCAGAGTGTAATTTCCCATCAGTGCCTCCCATACTACAAATTTATACTCTTGTAGCCGGGAAGAACATTTAAGCCATGAGAAGAATAGAGGCATGAAGAAACTGCACTGAGCTCCACCTTTTAACATTTTCTGTTTCCTATGATTTCCTACCAAAATCAGCCATAACTTAAGTTCCTTGTTATCAAGGATAAGGGAAGAATAATGTTCTTTTCATTTCAGGCCTGGTTAATAGGAACCAGAGAAATATTCTCCTTGTCAAATAGGTATTTTTTTTGTAATCCTACACCTTTGCACAGACTTACATCATTTTGCATATAATGAATTGCCTCAAAATCATGGATAGATTGAAAGAGATCCATTTTTTTCTCCCTTTTCCATGACATGCAGCAGCCACATTTACAGTAATGCTCGTTCTTTATATTCCTAGAAGCTAAACATCGCTCTTGTTCTTTACCTCTGTCTCGCTTCTAAATCTCCATCCTTTTTTTCCCCGACATTCCTCCCTTTCCAAGTCTCTGTGATTTATGGCTGTGCAACTATAGAGGACACACTACTGCAGGTGAGCCCTCTGCCTCTCCTCCTCCTCCTCTCACTACTTCCTTCCCTGCACGCCAGTAGCCAATCATTGCACACCGTGGGTCTCTTGGGGTAACCAGTGCCCCCACACACCTTTTCCCTTCCTCTACCTCTCCTTTCTCCTTTCTCTCTCTCTCTGCAGAGAATAGTTTGCCTCACAACTGGGTCATTCTCTCTCCTCCCTGCAGTAAATGCTAGCAGCCAGCCAGCCAGGCAAGGCAAGGCTAGGCTAGGCTGCACTTCATAGCTTAGCTTAACTGCAAAGGAGACTGCGGATGTAAGAGTGTGCTGTCAAGGGGGTTGTTTCTTTGCATGCATGTGGGCGTATTCAAACCTGTTGAGACTGCAGGTAGACTGAGGTTGTGTGTGAGTGAGAGACATGTATGAATGAGACATTTCTTATCCATGTGTTTCTTTGCTCCAGTGTTATGTGTCTGGTAGCTTGTATTAGCCAACACATGTATTAAATCTTTTGCAAACACCAGCGTCCTCGAGCAGCACCTGTTTGTTTGTTCTGGTTTATTTGCTCATTCGTATATTGCCCAGCTTTACTTGTCCCACACACATACATACAGCCTCTATTGTATCTACAGCGATGTGAGCGAGTTGCGATTTAGATTACTCCAACTTGCGCATTAAGCAGATGCCAGTGTAAACATCTTTAAAAGGGTCCCCAGGTCTGTCTGTCTGACATAAAGACGTTAAATTGTGCCTCAGGTACCGAAGCTGTTTGATGCACACAATGGCAGGAGAGATGGAAAGTAAGAAAGACTGAGAGTAAATAAATGAGATGAAAGAAGGGATAGAGTTTAAGAGTAATGTGAGGAGAGATGGGAAAAAGATGGCAGAAGCACATAAAAAAGAGACAAATTAACATCTGTAATCTTGCGCACCTATCGTCAGTCTTCTCTTTTTCCTCTCACCTCCCCTTCCCTTCCTTTCTTTCTTTTCCCATCCCTAACACAGACCTTAATAAGTGGATTTTTATCTCAGCTACACCAGCACTCCCAAAGGCTTATGGGCGTTTTTCTCCCTGCTGCACACATTGAATGGTAATTGCCGATCTGCAGTTAAAGACACTCCTTGTTTTTAAGGAATAAGGAAGTGTTGGTTAAAAAATGTAGCTTTTAAAGAATCGATTGTGTTTTGGCGTGTGTGGTCAGGTCTTTATACTTTTTGCACACTTACTTATTTTGTAGATTTATTATGAAATACATTAACTTTCAGTTTTGCCCAGTGTACATTCATAGTCCATAATTACCAAGTAAAAACATATTTAGACATTTTCTTACATTTATAATAACAATTAAAACCAGAAATTTTATTTTGCTAAGTGCTTTGCAGAAGTCCCTTTGGCAGCAATTAAAGCTTTGAGTCATCTTTAGTAAGTCTCTGTGAGCTTTGCACAGCTGGATTTGGGGAGGTTATCCCATTCTTCTTGACAGATCCTCTCAAGCTGTCAGATTCGATCGAAAGTGTCTGTGAACTGCCATCTTCAGGTTTCTCCACATATGTTGATAACTGTGTGGTTTAAGTCTGGGCTTTAGTAAAACTACTCAAAAACAGTCAGAGACTTCTTCTGAAGCCACTCCAGTGTTGCCTTGGCTGCATTATCAGATGTCATCTAGTCAGGAACAGTCAGTGATTCCAAATGTATTCATTTTTAGCAGAACAGTTTATATAATGAATCACAGATTTGTGGTTTTGTAAGGTGAGTTAATGTAGAAAGGTTCACCACTGACAATATATCATTCTAATTTTACTAGCATACTGTAAACACATTTCAGGCAGGCATTAGCGTCTCTGAGGATATACACCACTAAGTCAACATGCCCATATCTAGCGTGGCTTTAGCAGTATAGCCCAAGCACCTACTACATATATCTTTTTATGTCTCATGAGTATTATACAGCTATTAATTTCACAGTTTTGACATAAGTGGGCTGCTGTGTAGAACCCACTCAAAACACGCTCCGCACACGTGCACACACAAGTTTTCACGTGAATTCAGACAGGAATTGTATTAGTGTTTGCGTCCGATCTACTCCCTTAATGTACCTCTTAACAAATTAGAAATGATCCACTGGGAAAAGTTGTTGGAGAGTACAATGCTATTCTCAGAGCCTACAGGTAAAAATCATTGGGAATACCACTTGGTCCTGTTCTATCTGTAGAAATAGTGTCTGCCAGCATGGCATCAGCCAGCACAATGTCATTTCAGTCACTGCTCACAGCTGTAATAGTCAAAGATTTGGGTTAGCCATCACAGCAAATACTGCAATGCCACAAAATTTGTAACTGTGTGTGTGCATGTGTGTTTTAGTGTGTCCTTGTGTTGGAAGTACCTGCAATCCTCTAAAAAGCCAGCACCATGGATATTTTTTTTTTATCCCTTTCTCCATGTCCTTGATTCCTGACACTTGAGCACCCTGGGAAATTTGACTTCCAAGGACACTCTGATGTGCACACCCCCCAACCCCAATTCCCCTTTTCTCACTCTGTTTTCATTGTTGACTAAAACTCAACGCAGCATTTCATCTACTACACACCTCCCGAGAGATGGAGGCCTAGTTTTTGCTCCCCATATGTAATCAAGCGCTCCCCTTTCATTAAAGTTAAGCCCTTAGTACAGAGAGGAAGGAGAAAACCTTAGTCACCAAATGTGCTGAATATCAATCAGAGACGGATTTCGGGTAGAGGGAAAGGATGAAAGGAAGGGGTGAAAACAGGAGAAAGGCACACCGAGGGAGAAAGAAGAGTCAAGGCAGAGAAAATATGCAAGGAATTTGTAATATACCAAAAACAGAGGGAGAAAAGACCAAATTGAGACCAAGGGGTAACATCATTTAGTCTCATTTTAACTTCCCACCCATCATTTTATCTTTATTTTTGACTAAATCTGTGTCTGTGTTTGGCTAACAAAGGCACGGGAAAGCCAGGCAGGCACGTGGCTGTGGCCGTTCCATCTGGTTTGGCTCTCCAGATCTCTCCTCGTTAGGCCATTATTGCCGTTTAGTCTCAGCTGCCCGCTCCTACAACTGGCAAACCAACCAAACCACTGTCCTCCTCTCCTTCTGCTGCCACTATCATTGCTTGGCCCTCATCCGCAGTAGAAGCTTAACTAGCGGCGCCAAGTCAGTCCAATAAGCTTTGCAGCCACGTAAAAAGTGCTTTCAGTCTTAGAAAAGCAAAAACCCAAATGGTGTGTGCATTCTTAGCTGGAACTGGTGTGACCAGTGGAGTTCAAACCCAGCTATAAACCCAGTCTGTCTACTTTTTAGGAATACTATTTCACATCGCAGTCTTAAAAATTGAATTTCACTTACATCCATGAATGCAACAATCAGATATTTAATTAAATTTAATAAAAACAAAACCCAACATGCATCATATTGCATCGTCAGCACATTTTATATGTGCTTTTAAAGGTAGATGCTAGTTTAGCTATATTTATTCTCACAAGTACCTTGTGTTGTGATACAATGCCCTACAGTTTAGGCTCTAATTCCCTGCCGGCTTAGCACACTACAGATGTAACTGTGTGTGTTAGAACATGTTGGCAGGCACCCTGTTTCACACAGCGTGGGCTACAGACTTGGCCGATGAAGACACGCCAAGGGAGACACGTTCCGAAATAGAAACATCAATCCTGCTCACTTCTATCCAGACGGATGCAGAAACAGGACATCAGCGAGGTAGCGATGGATGCCATTGTACGGAGAAGGAGCTTCCCTCCTCTCCTCCCTCCCTCCTTATTTTTCCTCATCACTGCTTTTCCCACATGATTGGCTGCTCAGTTTGTCAGTCCCACAGTCGCCTCATGCTCTCCTAGTCCACTGATATTGCACTGCGCTTCGTCCCTCCCCTTGTTAACGCCACTACTTGTGAAGATTTCTAATTCCACACTTCAACCTTGCTGGAGATCATCAGGCCAGTTAGCAGCTGCTGGATAAGCTCCTCAATTCTGATTTGCACACTGGGCCAACGTGTCTATCGGTAGTTGAATAATGAGCTTTTGATGCCAATTTGGGAACAGTGTAGTTTTTGTGGGTGGAGGGATGGCGGATGGGGGAAGTGCATGCTGGATGATATGCAAAACGAACAAAACGAGCAAATGAGGAGGAGGAATGAAGGGTGTATTCTCATCGCTGAGAAAAAAACCTTATTTAGGCTTCATTTGTCCCAGAAGAATGCCAGTAAAAGTGCTAGAACCCCCAAGAGCTCTGACTCACAACAAAAACTGTTTTTCTTTTTTGCTCATGAATATATTAAATGATAAATTCTGTACTCTTCCAGCTTCGTCTAATCCTTTATTTTCTACCCCTTATTGATCGTAGATGCAAATGTTCTCCTTTACTTCTACCCCTTCAAGAGCAAAATAAACACACGCTGGGCTTTGCTCATAATTGGTCACTATTTGTTGCTCTTCTCTCTCAATGCTACAATTTTTTTTCAACAACTGGAAGTCTGTATAATGACAGAAAAGATATATTCAAATGCTCCTAAAATTACATCTATCACCACTCTATATTAATTATAGATGCTGGGAATGTGTTAGTCAAATGGCTGTAAGCCTTACGAAGATTCGTTCTAGCACCGTGGTTCTTCTCCTTCAGGAGTGGTAGTCACAACACCGTGGCCAAATAAAGGTCGGAACAGTTACTTAGTCTTATATAGCCCTTTATATTATGTCCATGGTCTCTGTGATGCTCCGTGCTTGTTTTTCACTGCAGCATTTTTCCTCCAGTCAGAAATAAAGCACATGTACATCACTGTAACTTTCGACATTTAAGCAAATCATTCCCCACACTGCTCCTTCATAAACACATGGATGTGTTCATGCACTCACTCGGCACACTCAAACACTTAACTTCCTCATGTTAAATGGCCACTAATTCTCTGTATCAGGGGATTATGCATAATTGATTTATGGATGAGGAGTGAAATTACTCATCAGTTGAGAGAAAAAGGCATTTTGTCTTCAGGCTGGAGCGTGCCAAACTGTATTCTGAGTTAATAGAGGAGATGTACTTGTTCTCAAGACCATCTATGCAGCCTGTGGTAATGCACTTCAATCCAGCAAATATTGTATGTCCAAAACTATGACAAATGGAATAATCAGTTAATTGCTCCTAATAGTTGTGTAGCATTTTGAAGAGACAAAAGGATGTATTACCATAAACAGCTTTTGTCTCTTTCTTGTTGTTGGCAAGCAGGCCTGTGGGTAAGTAGACAGAATATATACACACAGAGAATATATACATAGAAAACTTTGTCCTCTGTGTGTCACCCAACCTGTTGCAGCTTCCAAAAATATTTACCTCAAGTTAGGAACTTTGTCCCAAACTTGCCTCATACTCTCAGATCGCAATCATCTTTTTTTCCTTTTAATCTAAGTTGGATATATTCTATTGCAGCTGTATGAGTATGTGTGTTTATGTGTCAACAGAGATGTGAGCCAGCTTTGAGCACTAACTCATCAGAGGTGATTCATTGCGGTAGCATACAGTAGGAAAAGGATCTGTGTCTACATAACAGCTGATATGGCAGATCCATTTCAGTAGAGTTTGATGTTTTCCCCGGGCCCTCTGTTAATAAACGGCTGCTTTCCGAAAGTGGAGGCATGTCTCCCCTCGAGTTTCATGTACAGTGATAGCATATCTACACTGCTGCTGTTGCTAGGCTCTGTTGCTAGGCAACTATTTATCTAGTATTATGGGATTCGGTGGGGCTCAATGGAGAAGTTAACATGGACAATTGGGCCTTCTGTTTCGTATCCTATTTGGTGTCATATTCTGCACATTCGACTTGGAAGTGTGAAGATTCTGCTGTAGTGGAGATAAACCACAGCTGCAAGTCAGCTGATGCACACAACATTTTTATGCATACAGTACAACATCAAAACAGCAAAACATACAAGGCAGGGTAGGATAGTCTTTCTTGCATCTGTGATGGAGGTTTTGTTTGCTGTTGTGTGCAGTTATGAAAGCTTGCAAGGGTCAAGGGGAAGGCCAAGTGCTAACTGAGAGCTCGGCTGTTAATACAAGAGACTTCTACTATATATCTCAGCCGTCTTTTTCCACACATACAAAACAAATGCACACACTTCTTCTCTATTCCTCTACCGGTCAATTGTCAATCGATCGGTTCCTTTGCTCTCAGTCCTTTCATAGGTGAGACTTTGACCTTCTCCCCAACCCATCCATTAAAAGTATTACTCCTCAATCTAATCCAACACACTCTCTCTGCACACAGATGCCATAGACACACAGACATCACCATAATACTATCGAAGTGGGCGCACTCAATGTCAACTCCAGCAGTGTGAACTGACTGTTGGACGAGGAAAAGGAGATGATTGATACCAGTCAGTGGCAAATTTGCATGCCAATAGGACTGTGAATAGGCCCTGATGGAATGATGGGTTAATTTCCTTAGAAAACCTCTTCTCTTTCCCCTCTGGGTTAAAAGACACAGGCTGTGTAAGATTTTCCTGATGGCCTCCACATTTTCATATTATAAATTAGATTAATTGCATGACTTGGAGGATTAAATAGGCATTTGTTGATGATAATGAGAGCCGTGATGGTTGCGCTGGTTTCCATGTGATTAGGGTCACACTGCATCTCTAAAGCAGATTAATGACTTCCATAAAATGCTGCTAATGTACATTTTCAATAAGATTAGCATAGTTTCTACAGTATTCAATTTACTAACATTAATATTTTTTGACATGCTGAAGTATTTCTTGAAACTGCTACAAATCAATTATATGTTGATAAATTAAAACAATTAAACATCAGTTCCTGCAGAAGGTGTTTGCTAAAGATGTTCTCACAAGTATAAACTAGTTGCTGTAAATGTGGTTATTCATAAATCTCACATTGTCTCATGAAACTGTCTAACTGCATATGACATCGGTATGTTTATGGGTGTGTTTAAACAAGCTTATGCTTGCTTGTGGATGTGGTGAATCACACATAGTGAGGGAAGTGCTTTTACAGAAAATGAAGACTCATAAAGACAATGGAGGGGATCCTGTGTGAGTGGATATGAGTTTGTGCGCATATCCGTGTATGTGTACGTTGTTAGGGCTTCTGTCCAGTTGATAAATGATCTCAGAGGCTGAGAGGAGAGTGTCTATAAAACACCCTAGCCATCCTTCCCGCTTTTCTACCATCCTCCATTCTTTCATCTTCACCCCTTTTTCTCCAACAAAAATCCCCTTTGCGTTCTCTCTCGCTCCCCCCCTGCCATTTCTCTTTTGTTCGTATTCCCTTCTGTTATCCAACTCTTTCCTCCACGAACCTCTTCAGTGTCTGGGCTGCTTGAGGCCAAAGGTCTGGTGTCAGAAAAATGACTGAAATATTTTTTTATGGAACAGCGACTTCAGAGTTTGCCTCTGTTTGGAACAATTAACAAGAAAAAGACCTGAGGGGACGGTGCAAGAGGAGACAAGTAGGGAGGGAGAAATTGAGAAAACAGTGGAACACATTTAATGAAATACAAACAGAAGGAGTATGTGCATTAAAAAAACTGAGCTTTGTCTCTTTCAAACCAGCAAGGTACTGTATGTTAATCTCTTGTCAGGGGTCTGTCTGTATGAGTCAGCCGGTGTCATCCCAATCTCCTTCCAAAATGTGGTGACCTAGTGTTGTTTTCAGGGGTGGAAATCAGAGACAATAGACAGCATAGGTGAACATGAGTGGGAGTGTGCACATAGACAGAGAGGTAAAACTGTTATTCTGTGTAATTCAGTAGAATTGTTAGGTTTATCAGTGACATTTATGGAACTACACTGCAGACTGCGGTCTCTGATATCCAGCATTTTGTAAGTGAAATTGATGCTTATTTTATTTTATAAACCATGTTAAGTGACTTGCACTTGAAGCTTGGACAGAAACGAAACTCATTCAATGACTCCTTATTACTAAGGATGAATAAGCAAGCCATTTTTGATTGTAAAAAAAACGTCTTTGTACATAAAAACATAAGGAGAGTCAAAGATAAGTAGCATTTACATTCATAAACTAAACATTATGCCTTTTAGAAACCTGATAATACATTGAGTAATTTGCATTTGCAGCAAAAAAGAAAAAAAAAAGTAGAATTTGCTACAACTCTTTCTTTTTGTCTGTCTGCCTTCTTCATAGCAATGCTAGTTGATGCAAATACAGTAATTAGAGCCTTCTGCCATTCTGACAGGAAAAATGTTACTCCTCAAAAGTTAACATGAAACACTAAAACTAATGTTGTACCGTAAACCCACAGGGTAAATATCCCAGACAGCTGATAGTTTTATTTGAAAAAAGGACCTTGAGAAACTTTTAAATCTACGTTACGGTGGGAGGAATACTTGTAAAACCAGTTGCTTCATCCACTTTGCAACCCTGTGATATATGATTTTGTTTTGCAGCACCTGCTAGCTGTGACTCTTATGGCTGTGTTTCCTTAACCGTCAGATCTCAGCCAGCAGCGCACACATACTCTACACAGACACTACATAAACGCCGCCCAGCTCCTGGCCTTTATATCATGGCGTCTTGCCCTTGTTTGTGCCAACTACCCCATACTGTGCCAACTAACAACCTCCCTCTATACACACAGAGACTCACACACACGTCGCAGGCAAACCAACCCCCCCTTAAACCAGCTGAGATGAAAAGCAGCGGATCACACAACTGCTAAACTTTGATCAATCTGGCAACAAGTGTAAATAGGATCATTAATAGGGATTTAGCAGGGGGCTGCCGTCTGTGATTAGACATACACAAACATGCACATATGCTTTTTTTTCAGCCACTAGTATTTTAAAAAGCTCGTTTTACCGTGCACGCAGACACACACATGCAGACACAGACAGTTCATTTTTCTGCTTCCAGAGACGAGCCGTAGCATGCAAGCGGAGTACCAATGGGGCCTTTAATTGGGGTGTAATCTAAAAAGAGTAATTTGCCTAGAGTGGATAGAAAGATCTGACAGCTAGAGTAGAAGGAAGAACTGGAGGAGAGGATTACTGTGAGGAAAAAGGGGGCTGGAAGAAGAAATCAGATGGATGAGCATAGAAAAATAAGATGAGAGCATGATGGCAGGGCAAGGAGAGAAGGAAAGAGACACAAAAAGACAAATGTGTAGCGGAATTTGCATTTGGTGACAGAAATTGTGAGGGGAAAATGAGTCGAAAGGCATTCGGAGGAGGAGGAGACAGGGACTAGCAAAAATGGTTAAAAACAGCAGTTTTATATATTTTCCAATGCTATATGTAGCACTTATAGTGGTCTTCGTTCTTTGCCTTGTACTGTCATCCTTAGCCCCTCCTCAGATTACAGCCATTTGCCACATTAGATCTAGTTCTAAATGGTTTCCAATCCAATTCAAATCCACAAATTAGTGAGTCTTTCCCTCCCTAAACTCCTTAGATTTCTATTGCCAAAACCCGATTACATCGCTTTTATAACCCGCAAAACCCACTGGTGCTGTGGCTTTCCAGCTGCAAGCCTCTTATCTATCAAACGGAGTAATGAGTTTGAAGCTGACCACCACCAAAGCCAAGGTAGAGGGAGAGAAATCTGCCCATATTGTACTGTGCATGGCTGGTTGATGCCTCTTCAGAAATACAACGGTGTGATCATGGAGATAAAATAGTAGGACAACTGTGATCTCCCAGCGGGAGTGAATAAGGATTGTCATTTCAAAAAAATCTGGCTTGCCAACTCTGTTGCCCTTCACCCTTTCCCTGATGACTTTTTTTTTTTTTGCCGCCATCCTTCTCTTTTCTTGTGTAATTTAATTTCAGAGCCTTTTGTTTGCCCTTTTAAATAAGCACGTCATTTAAAAAAATGCGATAGCATGAAGTTGTTTGTGGATTTGAGTCAATTCATCATCAATGTATTCAGCAATTTACTCAGTGCTGGCAGTGGACCATGACTGGAAACATAAAAGAGAAAGGACCAGTGACTCTATCTTTTATAACAGCATTATCTTTATTCATTGGCTTCGGCTTCCCCTTTGTGTTAAGATCAATTATGATGAGCATGTGTTTATCCAGCCAAGGTCATATAGCATCAGTCTATTGTTGAGCTTTTCAGAATGATCCTGACCTCAACCCTCACCCTCCGAACCTTGACCCCTGACCCGTGACCCTGTGGTTGTTTGTAACCTCATTTGTTCGATGAGCACGGCAGAAACACTGAACTGTGAAGTGCAGATGTTGCCGCATGTTTCAGACTTTACTAGTCTGAGCTGTTCGTTCTTTGGTATCTTCTATTTTTCTTTCCTCCCCCCATCCCTCATTCATCTTCTCACCCCACCTTTTACTCCCCGTCTTTATAAAATAAAATGAGCCTCGCAGTTGGTATTTTGCTTCTGGATGGCAGGCTTCTCCCCCATCTTCAATTATTTATACTGAACTACTCACTCCCCACAGCTACTGAAGCTAGAACACACACACACACACACACACACACACACACACACACACACACACACACACAGACAGACAGACGCGTTCACGCAGCTCTTTAAATGCATGTGCCATGTGCTGGCAGTGATATTTTTGGGGCTTTGTTTTGGGAAGGGAACCTGGCAGCTCCAGTATAGAGAGCGCAATACACAAGTGAGAGACTATTATTGGAGATGAAGGCAAAGGGACTTCCACTTCTCTCTCTTTCTCTCCCTCCCCCCTCCCTTTTTATAACAGTTGTGACATAATTTTCTAGACTTTAGACCTGCTCTCATATCATCACGATTCCCATTTTTTTTTCCTTTCTCTGTTTGGGGTTCTACTGCATATTTTCCAGGCTTTTATTTATTTCCCTATCTTCCATAATGCCCATCAGACAGTTCATCTCCTTTGTTTCTCACAATTTTTAGATTCCCCTCATTTCTCATTCATCAATTTTCCCTCTCCAGTCCATTTCATTTCTGTGCTCGTCTCATTTTTCATTCAATTGTTTTCCCTCTACAACCCATTCATCTCCATACTCCCCCCCCCGTGTGCAACTTTATGTCGCTTTCCTCCCAGTCCACCCTCATACATGTTGTTGTTCTTTCTCACTGCTGTGACAGCGTCTCTGGTGTAGTTAGGTAACAGGTTTGCAGTGTGCCCGACTGAACCACAGTGAATAATTCAGTCAGCAGGACACGAGGTTACACTTCTTATGTCAACTGGAATTACAAAATACTGTACAAAGAAGAAAGTGAGGTATCAGCCCAGCAGTGTTGATAAGCAACTTGAAGAGAGAGACTCCGGTGCCTCTAGATTTAGCTTTGTCAAAAAATAAAATCAGCATGAAGGAAAAATATAGCATACACGGTAACTGTGCGCTCTATTCAAAGATAGCAGCCAGAATACTAAATTTTCCTCAAGTATTATGATCATATTGTTCTGTTGTGTGACATCTCTGCAACTGATAATTTATTACATCTGAATTTTGTTGCCTTGTGTCAGTGCTGTGCCTCATTTAAAATCCTGCCTAACAGTGGGTTGGCATACGCGCCGTTTTAAGCAGCAAGGTACAAAATACTCAAGCTGGTTTGTCACTGTGGAGGTGGAAGGTAGTAGGAAGAAAAGCATGTGTACCGAGAGGAGATGAGTCAGTGGGACAGAGGAAGGACAGCAGGAAGACACTGGAGGGAGAATCAGACTAAATAAGGAATCAAGGTGAATGACTGGAGACTTAATAAACAAAGCTTCCAGGAAAGGCTGGATGAACTGATTGGAGGGTACGATGTGGAAAGGGGATAAAGGATGTGTGAATGGGTGAGAGAAATGGGAATCTGCAGAGGCCTCCTGGTGTGAGTCATCCAGCCAGTGAGAGATGGGTCACCATGGACACAGCCACTGACCCTGCACTGATGCCCAATGTATTGATCCCATTAAAGCCATACGTCAGTGTTTCTTTTATTCTTTCTCCGCGGTTGCTTTCCCGTCTAACTGTATTAATCTCGATGAGATCAACAACCCTGGATCTCACTTTGCCCTTCTCTCTAGTGTGTGGCATCTGTCTGTAAGCATCAGTTTTTTGTCAAGCTTCCTGGCACTCTGCCTTCTGTTTTTTTAGCATCTGTTTTGTCCTTTTAATGGCTGACTGTCTGTGGTTTACAATTTAAATGCCACAAATTGCAAGCATTATGCAAATCATGATTAAATGCATGGTGAGGAAATAATACCACAAGATAACCTAATAAATACAAATGCATTAAGCCAAACATAACCCTGACAAAAAAAAGCTGTATCCAAAACCATTCCATTTTGTGTCTGTTTTTGAACGTCTGTTGTCATTCTTTTTAATTCCCTGTTTTGCCTGATACTCTTCTCAGTGTTTTGTCTCTCTCCAGCGCAATCAGACAGTAGGCTGGCAATATTTTTACATCGCTAATTGGACTCGCTGCAGAGAACATCTCTTGGATAAGTAAAGGCCATCAACAAATGAATGTGGGTTTACATGTATATATATGTTTGTCCATAGAAGAGAGAAGTGCCGTCTGATTACTCACCAGTGAGATCATTTGCAATTAGCCCCCTTTGTGCTAATACAAAAGGTTATCTGCCTGGTTGCAGAGCATACACACACGCACACACAAGCATCCTCATTTAAAGCTCTGTAAGTTATTTCTGAGGAAGGTGTCTGTAGTGACAGCACTTTGCCATTCAATGCTGAGACTTGATTAGAGGTTGATTTAATGCTCTCTAGCTGCTATTTTTTTTCCAATTAGTATGATGGATGCAGACCATAACAAACATGTGTCCTTTCTCTTCTTCTTTTCTCCACTCTCCCACCTCATATCTTTTCCCTCTTCTATTCTTTCATTTAAACTCCGTTTTCGTGGATGGCACTTGCATGGCAACAGCACGCTTTGACAGGAGTGTTGCCATGGGAGAGCATTTTAACAACTGTGGTTGTAGCTGCCCTGTATTACTTATTAATTGGATGTTCACCTCTTTGAGGATCGAGCTTGGCTCTGTTTTATGTTACGCAGTGAGATTTATTTGGAATTTCTGAATTCTTATGTCACTAGTAGCGATTTGAAAGGATTTCTTTTGTATTGTTCTTACATATTTTTTGGTTATTTGACAGGTACTTCCTAATGCTTGTTCTCTTTTTGTGGATAGTGGATATCTTTCCCTTAATTTAATGGATGATATTTGATGGTCAAGGTGTTTGAAGTATCTACAAGCAAAATTAAATAAAGTCCCTTTAGTCTGATTCTAGCATATCACCAGAAAACAGAAACTGCAGTACATGAATATGTGCAAGAAACACATAAGCATTCTCACACATGTATGCTGTTAGGACACTGAAGATTCATGCATATACATTGAAAACCTCAGGCAAACAGATCCAGCTTAGCATGTGCAGTTGTTTGCTTCTAAAAATTTATAGAGTTAAATTATCTCAACTCTGTAATCTGCATCAAATAAAGAGGCTGGTATTGCACCCGGGAGCCCCATGCTATCAGTCCAGCACACGTTCACCTTGACACATCCCATCATTTAAAATCAGAAGCACTCAAAGCTCTATTTGGTGGCAATTTTATGCATTTTTGATCTGAAACTTGAACAAGCTCCTTTCCTCTCCATGCTGGCTTTCAATAAATTCAGATGATTTCCCGTGTCATTAAATGCTGAATTTGACTTGCAAATAGCCTCCTCGTGCTATCTATAAAGAGATGAATGCACAGTAGACACACACACACATTCGTATATCCAGACATACAGAAGCAGACAGACGGCACTTACATACCTCATGTTTAATTAAGCGATTTGTCTGCGAGGGAGCACGATGGGCCGAGTACAGTGTCATCGCAATGTGTGTTTTCTTTAATAAACTTTTCCTTTCACCTCTCAATATCCTGTGGCCCTATAGGGGGCAGTACATATTAGTGGCCTCTTTTGTCCTCTGCCAGCATGACCAAGGTAAACATCCTCTTGGATTATCTCTTTCATTCTTTATCTCACTCTCTTCCTCCTTTCACCCCCCTTTCTTCACCCTCTCACCCGCCTTCTCATCTTCTTTCACACTCACTCCATCTTGATTCTGTCTCTCTTTTCCGTCTCAGAGATGAAAGCCTCCCCACAGCTCCTTTCACTCCTCCTGAAGCGGCCCAAATGAGGTAGCTTATCTGATGAATCCCTGCACCCCCCCCCACTCCCTCTTCAGATAGACAGCGACACACACACACACACACACACATGTGGATATACACAGCTGTAAAACTGTCCCATTCTGCACTACATATGTGCCATATAAACATATGCAGAGATGCATAATAAGTAACACACCCACACAGACACACATACGGTGTGCCTGGAGGCATGGCAGGCCTGGTGGGAGATCCGGGGGCCTGGCATTGTGGCATGAGGTGCCTGGCGTCGGTCCCCAAGGGTGGTGGGCCGACTGTGATGTTAGGATATTGGACTCTGCGCCGCAATGCCTTTTGGTCTGCTCTGTAGGGGGGCATGAAGGATTGCATGCATATGCACCTTTTATTAAACAATAATCCCAACAGCTGTTGTTTAGCCAAGCTTTTCCCCTTCCCCCAATTTTGTTTCTACATTTTTTCTTCTACTTCCATTTTGTCAGGCATATTGTATGTTCTCCCTGTTAGAGTGCAGTACAAGCCAACCAGATCCACCAGAGACCCCCTATTACCAACTCCTGTTACATTCATATACAACATGTTTCCATTAGCAACTTTATTTACTTGGAGGTGTAATGTTGCCAGGAGTATGATTTTAATCAGCGTCAAGGAAATAAATGATTGAGTGCAAACTGTGGATGCAAAATGTTTATACAGAACGCATCTCCAAAATTTTCGGTTTTCTGCTGCTGAACAACTACATGATACTAAAAAGTTTAAGGACCTCAAAACACTCGGTAAAGCAAAGACGGTCTTTTTTAGTCACAAGTCACAGGAAAGCATGACACTGAATGTGTTGACTTTATTACTTTTTCATTAAAATACAGCGTTGTTTCCCCCACGTTATTTTAGCCTAAAGGCGAATCCACATGGAAATTCTCACAGAACAGATGCATAAAATATATCAATCCAGACTGAGCACTCGATGCCTAAGACATGTTACCACTTCAATCACTTCAGTATGCTTTGAGTCTATTTATTTCCTCTTGTGTGCTTAGTGAAGTATAATCTCCACAGACCGCTTTTAAATTAGACAAATGTATTGCTTGTTATATGTTGTGATCTTTTAATAGTAGACAAAACATATTTAGCAAAGCGGGCATTAGCAGTAGATTAGCATATTTTGTAGTAAATTGGGCTGATCTACTCCCTGCAAATACACCCGTACATACAGTCGCTTCAGGAAGTATTCAGACCCTTTCATTGTTTCCACACTTTACTGTGTTGATTTTAAATTGATCAAATCGACATTTTTCTATGACTTTACATTCAATAATTCATTGTGATGAAGTGAAAACATATTTTTAGAAAATTTATTTAAAAAAAAAAAGAAATCTCTCATTTGCAAAAGTATTCAGAGCCTTTATTCAGCACTTTGCAGAAGCCCACTTTGCATCAGTTACAGCTTTGAGTTCTCTTGGGAAAGTCTCTACAGGCTTTGCAAACCTGGATTTGAGCACTTTAGCCCATTCTTCCTGGCAGATCCTGTCAAGCTTCGTCAGTTTGTCCCCGTCAGTCTCTCCTCAGATTTTCTATGGGGTTTAAGTCTGGGCTTTGGCTGTGCTACTCAAGGACAGTCAGATACTTGTCCTAAAGATACTCCAGCATTGTTGTGGCTGTATCAGTTAGTTCACTGTTGTGCTGAAGGTGAACCGTTGCCCCAGTCTGCCCAGTAGCTGCACTCTGGAGCAAGTTTTCTTCAAGGGACCTCTGTGTATTTGGCTGCATTAATCCCCCCTTTAAACATGACCATCTCCCTGTGCATGATGCTGTTACCACCATGTTTCTCTGTAGGGATGGTGTTAGCCGGATGATGAGCAATGCCTGGTGTTTACCAGACATCGTGCTTGACATTCTGCCCAAATGGTTCAGTTTTTGACTCATCAGCCCCGAGAATCTTTTTCCTTGTTCTCTCTGAGTCCTTTAAATTCTGTGTGAAAAACTCCTGTTATATGTCTTTTACTCAGAGTGGCTTCTGTGTAGTTACTATAAAATGACTGTTGAGATGGTTGTCCTCTCTGTGATTCTTCCATCTCAATAGCTGGTGGGTCTCTGGAAAAAGTCAGTTTGACTGGAAGGCCAACTCAAGGAAACATCTGGATGTTTTCGAACTTCTTCATTTCACCACTTCTGAGCACACTGTGCTCCTGGGAATACTCAAAGCTTTAGATATAGTTTATACCCTTGCCCTTATCTGTTCCTCACCACAGCAAGTCTGCAGAGTCTCTTGGGCTTCGTAGCTTGTTTTTTGTCCTGATATGCAGTATAAATTGTGGGATCTTGTATACAAATGTGTGTGCCTCTCCTAACTATGGCTAATCCATTTAGTTTGCCACAGATGGACTTTAATCAGATTCTAGACTCATCTCAATGATTATTAAAACAAACAGGAAGCATTTGTTTGCAATTAGGAGTGCCACAGCAAAGTGAGCACCCTTTGCTGTGAGTTTTTTAGGTTTTGACTTCTTTTGAATTTCACTAAAAAAAAAAATACAAATGTGTTCACGTTGTCATTGAATGTATACCGATATTAAAGGGCAATTTCAAGAGTTCTGATTATTTTTTACATCACAAATGTCTCTTCAAATGTCACTATAATGTTCAGACAGCAAGTGACACTATTAGGGCCGCCAGTATTAAATAGATGCGTGTATGTCTGAGTGTGTGGTACTACACCCTTTATTGTAGCGTAAGAATTAATGAGTCAGAGTGCAAAGGATAAAAGTGCAGCTGTACACTGGCACCTGCACTCCTTTTGCACACATGTGAGCACACACGACCCGTCTACCTGCAGCTGGCTACTGATTGAGCTGTTCCTCACCCAGGGGACCCCCTCAATGAGGGACACGTGCGTCTCTCTCACTAATTATGCCCCCCTAACACCAGCTTGCCAAGCGTTCACCCCTTTCTTCTCTTCTACTCCTTAATAAGAGGAAGATACTGTATCCTGTCTCCATACATCAACCCGTTGCTACTTACTTCTCTCAGTTGGCCTCCCTCCCTTCCTGCTCCCTGTCTGTCACCCAGGACGTGCTGTCCCACCCCATCTCTCTCCCCGAGGCCTCTGCCCTCTCCCCTGGGTACCATGTGGAGGAAGGGCCCGGGCTTTGTTTCCTTGTCTAGACCCTGACATCAACCACAAGGGGAAAGAACTTAATGATGGGTTCAGCAAATGTGCTTACTGGCTCCAACCCACATGGGTGTGGGTACGCACACACACACACACGCGTGCGCACACACACACACGCACACACACACACATGCACACACATGCGCGCGCACACACATCCGTTTTCTGCCTTTCTTTCTCCGTTCTCTTTCCTTCTGTCTCTCTCTCTCTTTTAGTGACAGCAATGACAATAGTGCCTTCTGTTCACCATATCATTAACATGTCCCCCACTGTACTTACACTGTTGGGCACATAATTAAAGATTATTTTAATCTAATCGTCGTGCATTTTAAGCCAAATACTAAAGCCAATAAACTGCATTATCCACTCCTCAGCTGTCTGAATACTAATACACCTAAATATTCTCGTGAATTATAACTGCTGGAACAGAACTGACAAGTGAGTTAAGGAAACTCCCATCCATTGGCATCCCTCTATTACAAAGAAGTAAAATGTACTTTTACAAGCGTCTCAGAATTGTTCAAATAAATTAAATCACATTTCATTTTTCAGGAGTTTTCTAAGGATTCGAATTTTCATGCAAACCTGAAAACACTTGGCTTCAACTTTAATTACAGTGTGCATCCAAAAGTGTGTCAAGATGTATTATATGGTTGTTTCCATCATCTTATACTGCATTAGGCATTGCTTTTCAACACCATTCTCAGCGAAAATTGTTGCATTCTTCTCCTCAATGCGGAAGGTAAACAGAGTGACGAGAAGAAACACTTTGTTTGAGGAAGATTTAGAACGCATAATTGAGAATTCATTGCTGTTCGGTATTCTGATTCTTCCTGAATATATTTGTCTTGTGTAAGACGATTGAGCTCAGACGAAAAAAAATAAATAATGAACTTGCACATTGCAATTAAAACTATATTTACTCGATGTTTCTCATGCATGCATCATTTAATCCTTGAAAGTCAATGACATTTTAATATCATTAATTAGAAGTCTGTGCAAGATTTAAACCCCAAACTTTGAGGAGAGTAACACAACAGTGTGGTTTGCTTCACCTCAGGATGACCTACAGCAGTTTGGTGACTCAGAGATGTTATGCAACGTTTCTGCTAGATTCACATGTTCAAACACTCGGATTTACTGTGTGACAGTCTTGGCCTGTGTGGTGTACGAGGAAATACTACAGAGTACGAAATGCTCCAAGTATGCATGGAAATGTATATAAATCTATAAAGTACATCTCAGTGTCTATCAAGTAGTGAAAATTCCAACTTAGAATAGAATGCATGAGTTTGTCTTTGGTTAAAAAATGGCTTTCTCAAGCAGACGGTCTGTTGTGAGCACTAATGAAATCCGACATGGCTGCTGAATGCCTTTGCCATGATGATGCGGACAAGAGATGGACGTTGCCCTTTTCTCTGCTGTGTTTGTTTGACTGTGTGTTTGTGTGTGCAGTCAGCCAATGGACAGAGTCAGTGGTGGTGAATGATAAACTGAACTGGCTGTGTGTGTGTAAATGTGACGTAAATGTCTGGAAAGAGTTGTGGTCGACAGAGGGTTTAGGTCGCCTTCGCTGTCAACTCCAGCATCTTCCTGCATGTCTGTGGTTGTGTTTGGGCTCAAAGTTTTTTTTTTTTTTTTTCAAGGTATTTAACTCTGTTTCAGATTGAATGTTGCTATATTCTGTCTTCAGTAGCCTGCTGTCCTCCCTCTAATTTGTATTCTTGATCACATTGTTGAGTGTAGTTTAACTATGTCACTTTTTTGTGTTTTGGTCTAATTGCAGCCTGAACAGCAGTCAGCTTATTTCTGTGTGTGTGTGTGTGTGTGTGTATGTATGTGTGTGTATGAGTCTTATTCTGGCCCCTGGCTCTTGTTCTCTCTACAGGCAGTCTAATGAGCACACAGACTTCTGTGAAACACACAAATACAACTGTAACTGCTAGTGCGCACACACAGCTTGATTGGGCCCTGCCAGTATCTCTCTCTTCAGCCTAATGAGCAATGCTGGACAACCAGTATAACAATCATATCTCTGTTTCTGTTTGTCTGTTTGCACTGGAAGCTGTGAGCCAATGCTAATTCCACAGTAAACTCTCTACAGCTTGATGAGCACTGTTTTACTTCAGTACTCCTCAGCAGCAACAGCCACGCTGAAGAGTAATATATCTTGGAGCTTTGTTGTGGTTTGTTGGCATAATAAGGTGCTTCAATCTGAAAAGGAGCAGCACTGAGGAGGCTGGGATGGGATATGGGTGGAGTGGTTTAGCTGTTTATGAAAGCAGCTGTGGTTTTGTGAGTTTGTTGTTGTAAAAGTGAAGGATAAAACTCATTTGTTTGAATTCGATAGATGAAATCCAGATTTCTCTGAAAGTCGGGGAACTTTTATTGGCATGCTGTTGGTGAGCATTTCTTTGGCTGAGTTCTTCCATATATTGTGTAACTGCATAAACATGGTGTCCCTAAGTGGCCTGCAGAAAGTTTATGTCATCTCTTATTTCCTGTTTTTGTTTGTGAGTGTATTCAGAGGGCCAGCCAGGTTTCAGAATTAAAGGCAGCATCTCTTCTGCTGTTACTAAAATTCCTCAGTATGACACTCTCTTGGCATCTGGCCTCTAGATATGGTCTATAGATTAGTTATTTGCTTTGTAATCCAACCAGAGCTTCAGCTTCACTCATCCAAACACTTTAAGTGATGCGTTAAGGGAAGGAATCTCAAAAAGGTACATTTTTCACTCACTAGAGATCAATAATCTTGTCTCTCTCTTCAATCACTGTCTTAACCAGTTATTGTTTAACACAAAGATGCAGTTCGGAACCAATGAAGTGAAAAGATGGCTTTCAGGATGTGTTTCTCTGTGTGTATTGACTTCATTTTAACAGAGTGGCCATTGTCTTGAAGAAGATGTGGCATCTGGTTTTCATGACCGCACATTTCTAATGGATAGATCAGATTTTAGAGCATTGTTTACTAGTAGATTGTATTTCTGTTTTTATCAGTTTATACCTCAGTTGTTTTACTTTTTTCAGTGAGCCCAGACTACGGGCTTGCGTAACATTTTTTAACACTTGTTTATAGTATACTGTACATCACAGCAAGCACTGCCAACATATTTCTTTCTGCATCTAACTTGCTGCTTAATGATGACTACTAACTGTGAGTCATAGTTGTGTCGACTTTTTGCCAATACGTCACTGTGTATCTTGAAGCTTGCTGTGTGTAACGATCATATAAGCAATCAGGATGGGCCATAAAATTGCACAATCTTGTTTTGTTTGTCATTTATTCTGTCAGGCTGCAGTTTTGCAGCTTTGTCTTATTGGGTGTTTACTTTGCAGCTGCCAGGCATCTAGCCAGGGGGCTGAGACTTTTATAATTCATCTCAATTCTTCCGTCATCCCCATTTCTCCTCTCACGCCTCTTGTGTGTCATGGTGGACATCTGTGTTTCATCATCCCCAGCGAAAACAATTAAACACATCCACTTACTTTTCCTTATTCGTTCTTTGTTTGTCCCATTTAGACTCTTTGATGAGAGTTTTGCATGCATTCACAACTGTGTTTGTGTCCTGCGTGTTTGCATGGGTGCTCTAATGTGAATACTATACATTAACCATAATGACAGTTTTAATCATTTGGCTCACACACACATGCGCTTCCCTCCACGCTTCAGGGAGCATGTCACATGGTTTGACCTGTGGAGTTTTGGCACCAGATGTCTCCAGCTGGCACTACTGGAGACATATGCTACATCTCCATCCATGTGTATGGGTTTCCATGCAATTTGGTGTACTTTGTTGTGTGTGTATGTGTGCATCTTGGCACTTTAAATAAGCACCAGCGTTTGCGTTTGCCATATAGCCTTTGTCTTTCCGTTTACTGCCTTCTCTTGATTGCTTTCCCGCCCTCTTTTTCTAGTCCACTGTTGCCTTTCTCTCTGATTCTGTCATAACTCTCCCCTCCTTGTTTGTATTATCTAAATAAGCCCTGCCACTCTACATTTAAATATCAAGACCAGTGCTGTTGTTGTGTTAAAAAAAAGAAAAAAGAAAAACGTTTGGCCTAACTCCCGGCAGCTTTGTGCTGTAACCCACCCCTAGGGGGGAGAGAAAAGCTCGGTATAATATCCACTATATAAATGCTTGTGTGCACCTTGCCACTTCTAGTTTTTCTTTATACGTGGAGAGGTAAGATGGAATCACATGCATGCTTTCAAAACACACGGACACAGTGTCACAGAAGAAAATGAATGAGAGTTGCTTACACTATAGTAGGCCTTTTGGGTTTGTCATCCTCTCATTCATCATTTATGAGGCCATTTATTCTTCAGCATGCACAAGGATGTTCCTTTATTTTGTAGTTGTGAATTATTCAGGGACTTGTTGTGATGAATGTCCACGATGATAAGGGATAGTAACACATGTGTACACAAGCTTGTACATGCACACGCACAAACATGCAAACGCTCAGGCGAGATTCCCCTCAGTGATCTGTGGGGATTCTTCTTCTGTTGTTTATCACCGTGCTACGTGTGCATGTCTCCCATGGTAGAGGAAGATGAATCATAGGCATGCCTGATCATGCACTGTTTAGGAGCAACGTCTTTTTAGCAAAGACAACATCCACAATTCCGTAATGATAACTGAGGAGCACTGAGAAGCATGTATACTTGGCACGAGGATCTATTTTGGTGAAGATGTTGTGTCTTGGTCTGAGGAAAAGGAGGATTCATGTAGATGTGAGCATCTGTTTGTGGTAAGGACTCTCTTCAGTGTATTGTAATAATAACATCTACTGAATGTTGCCTCCACCGGTGAATCAGCTGATCTTGGCAATAGATTAAAATGTGTCTATATACTTTGTCCCAAAGAACAGAAAAATGGCGCACCACACATCACAAAGTTATACACAGCAGTAAAAACTCCTCCCTTTTCTCTCAACTTATGTGCTTGAGCTCTACAGAAGTTGCACGTATGAACACACTAATATACACTGACTTTCTGAGGCTTTTTTTGTTTTTTTTAAACACAGCAGCATAAACCTACAAATCAGTTGTAACACCTGCGGTCTGAACACAGGTGTGACCAAGCCCTGTTCCCTCATCCCCGCCTCAAACACGCACTCTGACGGAAAGTTGCACCCTCTCCTGTGGCCTCCAGTGCTGTCTGCTTTCTGTTGTGTTTAGACGGAATGATTTGTTCCATTGTGTTTGTTTACAGTTTGTTACATCATGGCACCTTTCACCGCTTCCCCTGTTATTAGAACTGATTTGTCTGTTTTTGCCGCTGCGCTGCAGATGAAGCCTCAGAAATGGAGGGAGAGACAGAATTTGAGTGTTTGTTTATATTTGTGCGCTCATATGTGTATCTTGTTGCAAGCCAAAATGCATGAGCTAAGGCAAAAAGAAGACAGCATTTACTCTTGCCTGTAACGAATGTTGTGTGAGTTTTTGTTTGTAAAGTGTGTGCCACTTTCCTTACTTGTGACAAGCAAGTAATGGTGGCTGGCTGATATGTGAACCTCCAGGCCCTGCCATCGTCACACGTCATGAGCATCGCTGAGCAAATAGAATTGGTTTACCTCCCACATTTGCTGCTGCGGCTGCAAGTGAGGGTTTAGACACACATGCACATTCATACATACACACAGCTGATTGTACATAAAGACAACCAGAAGTATACAGCCTTAAACTTATCCCTGATGAAACAAAAAATGTACTCTACTGAGGTTTGTGTTCACTCTTTTACTCATAAAATCTTTCTCTTGTCTTGCTTATATAGTTAAACATGCCTAAATTTAAAAGATAGTGTATTGCAACATCATCAATAATGTACACATTCATGGACATACAAGAACCAGAAATGCACTGACGATAACCTCCCAGTCCTTATCTATCATTCATAAGTGGAGAGACATCTGAATTTTAGATGGTTAGAATCCTCAACCACATTAATAGAAGTGTTAATGGTGACTGGATTGTTGTTGTGATTAAAATCTGCACTTGCTGAATGATGACAGGAAGGTTTTAACTCATCCTGGCCTCTCTGGACATTGTACAAACAAAGAAAGTTTTGATCTTAAATTATTCTAACATAGCGCAACCCTCTTAAGTTCACATAAACTTTGTGTCTGTTGACAACTTCAGAGTTAGATCCACAAATGTGGTAATGACTTCATTAAGAAGTGCAGACAGACTTTGAGACAAAGATTTTTCAGACCCAGTCCACACTAGCAGCACTTTACCCATGGGGGTCTTTCCCACTCTCTGTTAAAGGTTGTGGTACAGTCTTCTCTATTTCGGAATAGTTTAAACAGAGAGGCTCCCTAGAGATCAATTAACAGTTTATAGAAGAGAGAGGAGAGCAGTGGAATTGCCTGTCTTAGTGGTTCATGCTCTGATGTGCCACCGCCAACATTTGCTTAATTAAGCCAAAAATATCTTTAAAGATTTCTCTACTAAGAACATTTTTGTTTGTGTTTTCGCAGGGTCAAATGTGACTTTTTTGAAAAATGTTTCTCCGGCTTTGTAAAAGCGTCAATGAGTTACTGTCTGAACTTATGATGTGGAGAGGCAAGGCTTTTCCACAAGTAAACAAGACAGTCCCAAAGCACTACTATGTATTACAACTGCGCCTGTTAAAAGCTGATTGAATGATTTAGGAAACAGTCTAGTCCACAGTGTTTGTACTCTTAAGCAGCATTCATGCTCGTGAGCTGTGAAAACAACCAGAAAGTGACATTTGTAGCACTAGCATGGGTTGTCTACTGTATAATCTATGGCTGTGTTCAGACTAAGCAGCCTGCAGAGTGAGTGCAAACAGTATGTATAGGTCATACGTGACTATATTGACAATATTTCCAGCGTTGGCAGAAGTGATGTAAATTTCCCCTCAGAGTTTGCTCAGCACCATGGACAGTGACCAGGCAAGCCCCTCAGATTGGCATCAGCAGTACTGCGGCCAGCATTTGCGACGCTGGTTGCAGCACATGAGGTCATGCTGTCTGCACATTGGACTTGTTCACTTCATGGAGACATTCAAAATAATTGTGGACTTTTCCAATGTTGGTCTAAGGACCCAGCTGCAAGTCTAGTCTCAATAAATGAAATGCTCACAGTTGCTGCAGCTTTGAAAAGTTCATTGAATTTTCCACAATTATTTGGCCGAAAGGTTACAGCAGTGCCTGTTTATTCCCGTGTTATTCCTCATGGGTTATCATAATCTCTTTAATGTCGTGAATTTATTGCAGAAACTGTTCCACTAGCACTTCAGCAGTTCCGTCAAGGATCACTGAGTGTTGTAGCACTGCAGAGACGGTGGCTGCTGTAGAGCACACTGTAGAGCAGACTGGAGACCATAGAGCACAGACATAAACATACAGCTCATAATAGTTTGGCTTCGTCTGCTCTCCAGATGGAAGAGACAGAGGGAAAGAGAGTTTGATAAAAACAACTTCTGTGGTCAGGAGAAGGAGTGAACAGAAGAATAGTGACAAGAATAAAGGTGAAAACAGAGTTATAATAACTCAGACAGGAAAAGAAAGCTTCAATTCTCTCCTCCTTTGTTCTCGTCTTATACGTCGCCTTGGCTTTCTTTTACAATAAATACATCTTTGTGTTGTAACCTGCTCAACACATTATTATTCAGCAGTGTTTTCTCATTTTTTCTCTAGCACATAGCTCATTGCAGATTAATTATTTAACAAGAGAGAGATATTGTGTAGCTTGCCATATATATATTTTTCTGGAAATAATATATTGACTGTTTAAAGGTGAACATGTTATATGTATACTTTTTATGCAACACAGAGTCGGTACATTCAATATGAATAGTTAATATTAATATTTTATGCATTATTTACATACAAAGTGCAGTAAACATAAAATTTAATTACTATTTGAATTGACTGACACCTTTTATGTTGTTTTGGTTGCTTCTGTAATTCCAGAAGGCCTTGATGTTGAGATCAGTGCCCAGTGGCGATCCATAACATGTGTTGCAAATACTCTTGTCACTAAAGATCGGTTGTTATGACTTTGAGTGTATGTTTGTGGGAATTATCTCATGCCATAGAATAATTCTGGGAAATATGTGACACCTCCCAGATAATATTACATCATATATAAGAATGTAAATATGTAAATTGGCCTAAACTCTTTGCACAGTAAAGCACAGTAAATCAAAGTGTTAATGGCTAAGTAAAATCAAGTACCTTTCTTGTGCAAAGATGATCCAAATCTGTGTTTGTCTGTGTAAAACACCTTGGCATGACACAGTGTTAACAGGCCTTTGCATGTGGTGATGACAGATGGGAGGAGAGGAGATGGTAAACTGTGAGAGTTGAACATCGTGTTCAACATGATGTTTTAACTTCAGTCCACTACAGGAAAAAAACGTGTTTTTATGTGGGTAAATGTTGCAACAGATGATATATTGTCACTTGTGTGTGTATTGTATATATATATATGTATGATATACAGTTAATTGTATCTGAGGCACATGCACACAGAACACCTCTAGAGAGGCAGACTACACCTGCTTTTCCCTCATTAACTCCATGTCGAATGCAGTGCTATTTTTCAGCACCACTGTTGTCGGCTTAAATAGGCCACATGTGTCAAGAGATGGATCAGGAGGTAAACTCAAATCCCAGCTGGCTTCCTTGACCCTGCTTCCGCAGACATCAGTACTGTGCCAGTTGCTCACCTGCAGCTTCACCTCTGACACAAACACCTGGGAAAAAGATGGTGCACACTTGGACCATGAGACGCTGTTAATGCTGTGATGAATTTGGTTTCCTCATTTCCCTGTTCTCATGAAAACACTACCATTTCTCTTTGTAACCTCCAAAAACTCTCTTCATCTATTATCATTGCTTTATCATGCTATATGGTCCACCTTGGTCTTCCTCTCAGTCTCTACCCATCTCTGTCTATTACAAGGAGGAAACACACTGATGATTTTGACCAGGCTTGTCGTATTTAAATAGACCAAGTTGAAATTATATGCCCATGTAATAGTCTGAAATGAGGCCTCATCAACTTGAGATTTGGTTAATCAAAAGATATGCAATTCATTTCCTTGTCTTAACCTTGATGGCAAGTTCTTTATGTTCATTGGACAAGTACACTGGCTGGAAATATCTGATATGCATTTTCATCATACTTACAAGGGATATAATATTCCTTTCATAAGGGAGTGGTATTATTAAAACATGAATAGATTGAGTAACCTTGAGTCTCTGACTCCAACACTTCATGCTCTCTTCACCGTTGCCATGGCGATGCTGCAGCAGCGCCTTGCAGTGTATGAGTGTTTTCTCAAAAGCTCAGTGCAGTTTTCATTCCAGTGGTTTTTGTTTTCTCTGAAACTTTCCACCTGCACGGGGATGACCCAGCAGCTTGTGCAGCCAATGCAGAGAGAGATAAAGCTGTGACAGAATGTGTTGAATGTGCACACAACTCTATATGGGTGCAATATGCAATTTGGCAGGTAACGTGGAGCATGTGCTAGTGTCTGTGCATATATGTGTGTGTGCTACCAGAGGAATAACCATGCTTGGGTGTGTGACTATCAATGTGGCTTCATGTGAAGCATCCCCTCTCATATGCCTATCTTTCTTCAAAGATAAGATAACACTCAGACATATGTACATTGTGTATGTGTATCCTTGCCACTGGTGCCACACATTTATATAATCAAATACTGCATTTCACGACATGCTTTTGGGCATCGACTTGCCAGAGTAAGTCTAGCACATAAACTAATAATATTTATATAAACTAATCTCAATTTCATTTATCCATGCTGCCATACTGACTTCTCTGCATCTTACCAAAGTTCTCTAAAAGGCTGTTTCTGCCTTTTTGGCTTTCAGTGTCACATAGTGCACCAACATGTGTTCAGTGGTTATCATTCTGCCTTTCCATCTGACTGGGGCCACCTTAACAACACTCAGGGGGAATGGCAACACCTGTCATTGAGCAATGAAGAACAGGTGCCACTGCGCCATAGAGCTGCTGAGTCACTCTTACAGACTTACACTCATGCACAATACACTCCACGTGAGAGAATGTCAATCAAACATAACTTACTTAATGGCATTGTCACAGCATTGATGTATTTGGACACAAGTTTTGTTGGTGCTCTTTAGAAATGAAAATCAGACTGGCTACAAAACCTTTTGACCTAGATTTGACATTTTACACCACAGGTGATGAAACAAGCTATTTATTGAGATCCTACTGATTTTATCATCATATTTTGTCGTATTATTGCGGTGCTTTTGCTGTGCTTTCCCAGCGATCACTTGATCATAATTCCAGTGTAGCCAGCACAATGCTGTTTGGATTCATGAGAGTTCTGTTCATAGAGTTTGAGTATGTGTCAGTGTATTTAGCCAAGGTAACCATTGCACTTATGCTTCTATTACAGATCATTTTTATTCCAAGGTATATGAAGAACCCCAGTGTTGTTAGCTGTAAATGGGCTGAAATACTGAGGTGTTGTATTGGTCAGTAAGGGAGGGAAGCAAAATCACTAGGGATTATTTATACACCAGTATAAAGTCGCTGGCCTTGGGTTTACGCTCACCATACTCCACTCTCCCCTCCACATTTCTATATTGGAAAACCTCAGGGGTTTATGTGGTCTTGAGCTCAGCAACTTAGGCCTGTGTCTAACCACTCTCTACATGAAGCCAGCAGCTCACACTGTGTCTGTCTCTGCTGCAGCTATAGCTAAGCCTCAACCCTGGGGAGCCTCTCTCCAAGCTACCTGAAAAACAACAGTGAAGGAAACATTTGGACACGACAGAAACAGCATCCGTCATTGGTTTATATTACACCTACTCTCCTCTCTGCCTCCAATTCCTAGTTTTTTGTTTATGTTATTCATGTCACATTCCTTCCTTTTCATCAAAAAATTCTATGCTTGGCATGTTATTAATTCTATTTGTTCCTGTAATCCTCTTCTTCCCCCCCATCCTTCTCCATATAACCTCAGTTCTTTTTCTCCCCACCGTCATTCCATTTTTACCACCCCTTACCTCTGCCTTACACCCCCCTCCGACTCCCTCCCCTTCTGTTTCCTGCTGTACACCAGCCAAGCTCCTGCTCCCCACTACATATCTTTACCCGGGCAGCGCTGCCAACAATTAGAACACATTACTGCCAATTGTGCCACCTGCGGCCCCCTGAAAGGCAGAAAAAGAGGAGAGGAGGGGACGGCACTGTGCCAGTGGAGGTGGGGTGGGTGTGTATGTGGTGGGGAGGTGGAGTGCTTTACAGCTTTCTGGATACTGCCACAAAGCGCAGTGTTTAATTACCAATAAGCACTGGTTTAATCAGGGGCCTGAATACTGCCGGATAGACAGACTGCAACTGTCGTCATCTTTGTGGGGGGTTTGGGTGTGTGGAAATGGCAACTGTGTGTGTTTGTGGGAGAGAGTAGAGGTTTATGGTTAAGTTGTTTGGTTGTGGAAGAATGAATCGCAGGCTTTAATAGATATGGGGATGGGGTGATTGTGTGCGGGGTTCATCATTGTTTTGAAAATAATTCGGTGGTTGTGGAAATGAGATAGGAGAGAAATGCATAGAGAGAGATACACTGTGTGTGTGCACATATTCACACCTGTATTTTGGCCAAGGGCTGGCTCAAATCACGGTGAATTGAATGTGTTGTGTACGGCTTGAATGAAAGCAGTCTCTTTTTTTTCTGGTCTTGTGGAGAAAACGAAGAGGTGTCTGTGAGGAGATTTAGCCCAGAGCCAAAACCAATTCACAACCACTCCACACTGGAGAGGGGGTCTTATCCCCCCAACCTGCCCTCGAGATGACAGGCCTGAGCCTCCTGCTCACGCAGACACACACATACACCTACAATACACACCCATGATAGACAGACAGTTGTATGCTCCAACTTGTGGTGCTTGCATAAGATATGAAAATACACACTCCCTTAGACACATACACTCTGTGTGCCAAGTTAGTATTAGAGTTGTAGTGTTTTCTGTGCAGGCTGAAGCCAGTGGCCAGATGAGAATGTAATCCTCCATTGTGTTTTAAATGGATCAACCTGAGAGCTTAGTGAAGGCTGGGGACACTGCAAGGAGACACACACACACATGCATAGAGTTACTTGTATTCACTGTTATGACTGCTCGCCAGCATATTGTGACTAGTTCATCACTGTTTTGTGCCTGTTATCTTGCAGGGAAAGAGTTGTAGTTGGTGCATACGAGTTGATTTGCCTTCCAGAAGTGCCTTCTGTTGGTGTTGTTGTGTTGAGAGCATGTGTGTCTCAGCTGTAGCACACACATTACCCTCCCCAATAAATAAGTGATGCTGTGCCATACTGCTGCGACCCACGTGCCTGAAAGACACACTTCCCTTAACCCTAAATTGCACACACACATGCACACAAGGGGGCATGCATGCATTTTCTTGTATATCTGATATATGCACACTCTTGACATCATGACCTTTGTCATTAAAGAACAGATGTGTTGAGGTGCTCCGCTGTATTCGATGACAGGCAGTTTTCATTCACCCTTGCTCTACATTTTTCTCAACTCTTTCTGTCTGTCTGTCCTTCTAACTCTCCTCTGTCACTCCCTCCCCTCTCACTTATAGTCTTCTCTGGAGTCTCGGTGAGTAATTGCTCAGGGCTTCAGAGAGAAGGAGGGATGGAAAGAAAAAGAGAGGGGGTGTATGAGAGCATGTATATACGAGAAACAGAGCGGGAGCGAAGGCAGGATGAAATGAGGAGGATTGAATGTACGTGTGCATCGGTGTGTGCGCATGAGTTTGTGCACTTTGGATGGTATATGTGCATATGGGTGGTTGTGAGGAGAGAGAGATTGTGTGTGTGAGGCACAAGGGGATCATTGATCTGCTGAAAGTGCAATGTGTGTGCTGAATTAGAGGAGCAGGCACAGGGCTTTGAGCTTGTAAAACACTCCCACAGTTATAGCTCTTAGCGCTCTCTGTCTGTCTCTCACTCTCATTCACGCACGCACATAAACATGCACACTCATAGACACAAATCTATATTTGGGTGTTACTTACAATATCCAGACTGAGTGAAAGTGCTTTTATTTATGCCTGATCTGTGAAAAGGAGACTGTGGAAATATCAGTAACTGTTTGCACTGTGCAAACCTGCCTCTTGGAAGATGGATGCTTTTTTTTTTTTTGCTGTAATTTCTCATTCTCTGGGAAACAAATGAGTCAATGAATGAATTAAGACTTTTGCTATTCAACTTTTAGTTTACAGAGTTAGCAGCACATTTGCTGCCACAGTAAAGAATTTGGGAGTAATATATTTGAGCAAAATCAATATGGTGCCAATTTTTTTATTTTTTTCTATTTGGATTTACCATATTAGAAACATTCATCATAGCAACAGTCCATCTTAAAATGCCGACGTCACTGTGAAATTTAAAAAGTGTGCAAATCATTGTATAAGAAACCACTTTTTAATCAACAGTTCCAACAAAATGTTTGACCGATTGAATACATACACCTCCCTCTTTCATCATTCAGCCCTGAGCCTCGGCATGTTCCCAATGAGACTGAACAGAGCTATGTAACTCCTAATGGACACAATCTGTCTGACATGCATGTGCAATCAATATTAATTCTCTTATCTGAGACCCAAGCTCCATCCTATTGTTCAGCCATTCAGTCACATGTCACCTGCTTCAGCCTGATTGCAAGCCTGACATGCTAGATTAGCGTGGCGACCAGGAGGCAGATAGCACAGCAATCGGAGCTTATCTGTGGTATAGCATAGTGCAAATGCTTGACAGCAGGGGCAGACATTATGAGGATGAATACTCTGATTTCTGAAAATATAGGGTTTAACTATGCAGACATGTCATAATAACAGTGGTCAAAAGTATAATCGTGATGATGCTTATGACAACTGAAAGTTTTATGTGAAAAATTCTTTCAATGTAAAATAAAGCTTTCTTTTGTGACTCAATAGACATTGAAGAATTGAGATGCACACATTTACGCTATGCTTACTGGGCTAATCCATCCACAAAAAATAAAACTTAGAATGTCATAAATGTGGGGCAAATCTGACCAAACGAGAATTTCCATAGCTGTATGGTTAAGTGGCCTAGTACTGAAAGCTATGTTTAAACTCAAACAACTGAATCAGTATTTTATTCCTTCTGGTCTGATCCCAGCTCTTGCACAATGATGTGCAGCCTTTTTCTTTTAGCTGTTCGTTTGGGGCTTCTGGGTACTAACCTAAGTTAGTAAAACAAAAAGAGAAAACTTTTCACCAGAAGCTGCTGCAATGCTGACTAAGGAGAGCACAGAGAATGAGACGTATCTGAGGTAAAAATGTGTACATTATTGTGTGCTTTCTGTTTTTTAACAAAAGAAAAAATATATATTGTGTTTGTTGTGTTATGATGTGAATCCTTTATCTTCTTCCTGGGAAAAAAACAACAACAACAAAAAACTATCCTTGAGTGTTGGCAAATAAACCTTGAACTTTGAGTGAACCACACAAAGCTGTGCACAAGATGCATTCCTCTGTGTTTTGTTACACTTGTTAATATAATTACAGAAATAAATTGACTTGACCACTTTGTGTACAGTGGTTTCTCATGATGACTATTATAGCACAGCTGATGACAGTTATGACAAAGATGATTGTAAGGGCTCGTGTGAGAGTAATGGCAGCGACATGCCCTGAGAATGAAAAAACATAGCATGCTGACCATAGTAAAGCTTTGGGGAATAAAATATAAGCTAAAAATACCGGAAGCAGGCATAAGGCGTTTAGATCCCACCCCAACCCATCTGCTGTTAACCATTAACATAATGAACTAGCACCCATCTCCATACAAATTACCGCTTAAAGCTTTAAGAGCGTCTGGCAGCCCTAATGTAGTGTCTTCAAACTTTCCTAAGATGACGTATTGATTGTGCCAATCAATGGCCCTAAAAAGCCATAAGTGCATCTGGTAGCCATAATGGTGGCACTTAAAAGAAGAATGGATGAGTGTAATATTCGCTAAGCATCATTGTCTGTGATGGAAAAAGAAGGAGGGAGAGGTGGATACAGGAATGCAGCACAGGAGACAATAAAGTAACAACAAACAGAACGAATTTGAGGAGAAAGGAGAAAGAGACCCGGGTTGGGATGCAATGATAGAAAAGGAAAAGGAGGCGTTGGTCATGCAGTGCAGTTAGAGGTAGTTGAAAAGTAACAGTCACTCAGACTTCAATCCATTTCATATTTACGAAAACCCCTCTTGTTGCCCCTCTGTGATTGTGTTTCTGATCAGGAGCTACATGTAAAGTGTTGTGATGGTTTTAGCGTCATCATGTCTGCCTTCCTTTCCGGCTTTTTCGTATGTTAATGATTAATGTGCCGGTAAAGAGGGGGTCCTCTCTTCCATCAGCTGTGGCTGTCCTCCCTGTCTCCATCCATCCATCTATCCCTCCCTCTTCCCATTTCTTGTTCCACATTTGCTGTTGAGTGGTGATGTGTGTCAGCTATGCTCTGATACCGAGACCCAGTTTTGAATATGAAGGATTGCAGACAGTGCACATTAGGCATGACAAGGCATTGATCCTCAACTTTTTCTGTGGGTGGAAGAGAACTGAGTATAGAAAGTAAGCAAAGTGAATTTAGATACAGAACAGAATAAAATTACCCCAACTTTGTAAAAAATTGGATTTTTTTTGTGTGATGCTGGCAAACTTTTCCACTGTGTTTATCTTTGTCATGCATGTGTGTGTGTGTGTGTCCTGCAGCCTCTTATTGCTCCAACTTTATTCAGCAACAATTTCCTTTCCACTAAAAACCCACCTGGCCCTCAGCAGCTGGGTCACACAACAGGCCATGTGGGCTCATCAAACATTCATTGACCCAAATCTCTCACATACACACCCCTGATTTCCCTCGTTTTTCTTTTCAAATGGCCTTCCCAGATTACAGAATGTTTTAAATTTAAATCCAAGAATCCTCATAAGACCTGAAAAAATGAGATCAAGAGGTATAAGACCCAATCTTTTCCCTTGAAATACGGTTTCTTTTATATTACATGGTGGGGTTGTATGGCCTCTGATGGAGTGACTAAAATGTAAGCTTTGTACAATGGGCATGGGAATTTCTCTCATTACACTAAACAGGTCTGATCTGTGGATATACCTGCCCCAAGGGTTGAGGCTTTAGGACTGATTTATATGTATAGAGGCATATGTCTGTCTGCAAAGAAGCAAAGAAAAAAGAGGTGAAGGAGCAGAAGATGAGAGCAGGAACAGTAAAAGAGTATTAGAGGGGAGGTGGAAAGCCCTTAGACCTAATCCTGGAAAGATGGTCTCACTTAGCTTTTAGATATTCTACCACCTCAAAAAGCCCTGAAGGCCTTCAGTGGCGCATTCCCTGCTCATAAACTCATGCATGTTTTAGAGGGGTTCACCTCCAGGGAAGGGGGTGGGGTATTGACCGGGCTAGGATACACAACATCCCACAATGGACTAAAGGATGGAATAAGAGCCATAGAGAGCATCCCCAAGGCAAACTGCCTAACTAGCATCCGTCATATTTTATGCTCCCTTATTCCCACCTCCTCCCCCTACATGCTCTCAAGAATACCTGAGGAAGGGGGCTTCATATGGCAAAGTGCTTGTCCTTTGATAGCAGCTGTTGTGTGTTTGAAATAGTGGGATCTTTTTGTTGTCCTTCCTTTCATCCATATGTGCCCATATTCTGTAACAGTATTAATGGGAAATACCAAAGGATCACCTCTGTTTCCTCCGCACAAACAACTCTGTGCCCACGTTTAAAAGAAAGAAAGAAAGAAAAAAAAAGCACACATGCAAGAGGTTTGTGTGACAGCTCACAAATTTTATGTCTTGCACACTCTTAGAGTCAAGTGCACTTTGACTGATGGTCCCAGCTAATAACTGGCCTAGCATATGTCTAAGCATGTGACACTATTGATTCCCAAAACCCCAAACCCTCCCCCTGCACACCACACACACACATGCACACACTTAGGCTTGTGTTGACACAATACAGATGACTTATACACAGGAGAGAGATTATCAGAGATCGGTATCCACATTTTAGCAGCCCTAGTGTCAGTTTTCATTACATTACGTCCACTGCAGTCTCACAACGCATACTTCATCATATGAATGAACCAAATACACAGCAGATGCGTCACAGCCCGCACGTTTATCCATCTATTAAAGTTTTATTATTTTCTATTTCACTTTTTGTATTTGCCAGAGTTTGATAGATATTTTGGACTTAGTCCACCTCATTTTAAGCCAGTGTTTAAAGCCAATACGGATTTGCTTTTTTTTTGCCCAAACATGTATTTGATCAATTTCTCATCATTAACTGATTAAATTTTCATTTTACCCATGGAGCAACAGTAGTTGTTTTTTAAATGCTGTTGAATTGATTTGGCTTAAAGCTGATGAGCACAGCTTAATTTAGTGTTTTCTCACTTGGAATTAATAACATAATGGCATTTCTGCAAGTTTTTCTTATGTAATTAAAAAGAACATTCACACATCGAAACAAACACTCACAGGTGCCTTTATCCGCTATGCAGTGTTTAACTGCATTGCAGCAACTTTTTCCCCTTTTCCCAATATCCAACACATTCTTAGATTGTTCCTGCTTTCATTAATAAATCTTAGTCAATGATGTCCTGAGGCTGACTTTTTTGTTCTTCACCCGGTGATCAGTAAGTGGTCTAGACACATTCAGCTCCACGACACTGTATCGCTCTGAAAGGTCAGAGGTTAGCCACAATGCAGAGGAGAGAATAATTGCCCCGCGTATCACCCCTGGGGCTAAGACTGACACACACATCTTCCCACCCACACACGCATACAACCTTTCCCTTTATGCATGCATGACTTGTCCCTGCCATTATCTAAACAATGAAGTGTGTCAGCTGAGTAATTGAGCGATTGTACAGGTCCTATGTATACCATGGGTATATATGACCCCCTGGAAATAAGCTGTTATACTTCACATGTCTTCATTAAGTCTGCTTTTGGACAGGCTTCAAGTAAGCAGATTCAGTGACAAGGGTCAGGAGGCCTTGTGTTTAAAAATACAGGTTCAGTCGACAAAAACTAGTTAAAAGGTTTGTCTTGCTACATTATGGTGTGAGAGGGATGATAGTCAGTATGCTAGTATGAGCAGCAGTTAACTGTGCAAGGCTTCTGATGACAGCCGTGCCAGTAAATATTTAAGAGGGTCAAGTGCTGCTGTCCCCCACAGGCATGATGGGCTGCAGAATATGATCTGGCTCTTCTCATGTGGTATTTGTGCGTGTTTGTGTAGGATACGGTGACCCAAGCTTACAGTTTTGACGCCTCTTCTTGCGTGCGCGTAAGCACAAACACACACAGTCACACTGGTGACATCTGACCTCAATTTAGAGGCAGAGGTGGCCTGAGGCAAGGTGGTGAGTTGAATAGAGACAGACAGACTCGTATAGTTTGAAACTGGACATTAGCCGCTATTGATGACACACAAAGAGGTCTGTCTCCTCCATCTGTCATCTTCCTCATCATCATCACAACAAAAGCATTCACTTTCATCCAGCTTTCTCTCTTATCTAGTTCCAAAAGTGATTAATGTTCTGACCCTCTGCCTTCTTCTCCTCTTCCTCTTCTTTATGTCTTCATATGCATGCTTATTTTTTCCTTTCGCACGCTGGTGTAGATGGTAATGATGACAGTAATGGCTCCACTTTGGTTCAAAGGCAAGGTCAAAATCACTGTGGCTCATATCTTTTCATGATGCTGCTTTAAAACTATGCAATCAGGTAAAACTGAACCTAATTACCCATTGATATAGCAATTCAGGAGATAAATTGTTAAGTAATATTTGGTAAGATCATTTGTGGGGAAGTAAAACTTTATGCACACCACACTGATGCATGCACGCACAAAACCCCACACAGCTACCCACCTACCGAGCACAACAGACACAAGAAGGAAGACAGATCCAGGAGCAGATGCACAGGTATTTAATTAGGACTGACTGCAGCTGTTACTGTTTATTACCTAGACATTGTGAAGATAAATGTCTGAAACGCACACACACACACGCACACAGGTCAACCATTTGTTTGAGGTGGCTTCCCAAGGGAGCATCGGTGGTGTGTGTGTTTGTTCGACACTGTTTGTGTGCATCCCCGAACACACCACCATCTTCCTGCTCTGGTTGCATAGGGGGACATGTCCACTGCCTGCTATATGGTAATAGCGTCAACCTTTTCCCAGGTGAGGCTATGTGAGTGGGAGACCGTAGTTGTTGTATATATGCACATGACAAACTGAGCGCCCGTTCACTCAGCATGCATATGCACGCACTCAAATGCTCCCTCATGCACCCACCAGATGGCCTGTTGTCTTTATGCCTCATTCTCTGAGAATTTCCTCACTTCTGTATTTTTTTTCCCTCTCTCCCATGTTTCCCATTGCTTTTCTGTTGGTCATGTGCGTTGGCATCTCCTATTTGCATTTTCCCATCCTATTTATTCATCTCTCTTCTGCCCCACTCTTATTTCTGCATACCCTGTATTCTCTCTTTTCGCCTCCCCTCCATCCTCCCCCGTCTTCAGGTGACAGCGCCCCTGCTTGCTGTTAATGCTGTCGTGTTCTCTGCCTGCTCTCTGTCAGCACCGGCGCTCGACAACACACTCGGTTGCATGATTGGGATGCCGCTCAGCTTTCTGCAAATTCAGACAGCCTGTTATTTGCAACAGGGGCATCTTCATACATTTAAATGATTCCGCATTACGTTGTGTTGGACTGTAAGACTATAAACTCCTCAGCGATATTCCACCTCCGAAACTGTGTTTTTTAAGTATATAGATGCTCATCTATTGTGTAGTCAAAAAATGGCTCTTATAACTTTTCTTTGCATGGAGCAGAGACTGTGGATAGATTGAATTTTTTTGTAAATGTAGAAGAGGACCTTTTAAAACTACTAAAACAGCTCCAACACCTTAATATCTACACTTTTACTGTTAACTCATTATGTAACAAGCTGAACCTAAAAACCCAGCATTTCTTGCTTACCTTTTGCATGAACCTGTTGAGTTTATTAGTCATGACAAGCATTGGTTTGCCAGTGATAGAGCACTAAATAATACATGCATTCTAATGTTGCATCCTTTGTAGAAAGCAGTCTGTGTTGTAGCATGTCTGTTTATTTTTGCTTGCTTTTGACCTGGGTGTCATGATTGTTTTGGGCTGACTGGGATGTGACAAGACTGATAGTCTAAGAGTTGAACTGTATTTAGCATAAGATACCTCTCCTTTTTATGCCATCTCCTTTGTTTTATACTCGCACACACACATATACACACACACATGAAGACACTCCACCTTAACCTCCCTGCCATATTTGCACTTTGTATTAGGAACTAGGCTAGTATGATTAATGTTCATGGGAAGATCCATTGCTATTCTCCATTTCAGTGAGTCCCATGGGGAACCCTCTGCTCTCTGTCTCGCATAGGTTGGGTAGCCATCTAACAGGCTCCTACATACTGAATGGTTCCTATGATGAATGATTAACATGCAGCCTTGCTAAATGATGGCCAATAGATCATTTATACCATAACTACAGAGGAAGACCTAACGGAAACCAATAGGGAGAGTGAGTAAGTGTGTTGCTACCTTGGCTGTTCCCCTGTTCTCCCGTCTCCTTCCCTGCAGTAGTTTTTCTCTGTTATTCTCCCCAAGTCCAGCGACTTTCTGTACGCCCAGCTAATATTCAGATTTGTTGCCCAATCTCAGCTCATCACCTCATTCGATGTGCGTTTAGTCCCTGTCCTCTCCATGCTCTATACAGCTAGATCGTCATGTTCTTTTGGCTGACCTAAGTCTCTGCTCAGTAGTGTTCCTGTGTAATAGTCAACCTTAGCTGCCCTTTGTTCACGATCCTGAACCTCTGTATTCCCCCGTTCAGCATGTCTGCGTACTTCCTGGCATCTGTGTCATGTTGCAGGGTTGGTTGCTGAGGTAGTGCTTTGGCCTTGGCAAGACACACATACGGACATGCCCCACACCAAATAGCGCTCACCTTGGGTCCATTGCACTGGTCATCAACAGTCTCTTCCGCATCTCTCAGCATCCCGTTTGCATTGCGTCTTCTATATCTACTTCCTGTCTTTCGCTCTCTCTTCTCCCCGTGTGGAGTGCTGTGAAGACAGCCGTGAAACACAGCCTCATTTCCCCAGCTATTTCCCAAGGAAACCCAAATGAAAAGATACTACCAACCTTTTCTCTCTGCTGCCACACCACTCACCATAAATGCTGACAAGAGACTCCAGTACCATCTCTGACCTTTTACAGGGCTCTCAGAACACACTCACACACATCATTCCTATTACTGGCAGTGCCTTTGAATCAGCAGAGTCTGGGCTGGTGTGGAGGAATTTAATGACACACAATGTCGCTTCAATTTTAGCGCTCCCTGGCCAGGCTGCCAGGTGCACCATTTGTCCTTTATTCAAAAGGGAAAAGAGGGGGCTTGAGTGTCCCTTAAACCAGACTGACTGCTAGAGAGTGAGGGAATGAAGGGCAGAGTGAGGGAGTTTTTCATTCCATTTCTTAGATCTGAATGGATCTAAGATTTTTATGTCTTTTTGCTGGTGAATTTACCACATAACCACCAAATCCTACTCTTGAAATCCACTGTAAAGCCGCTAATAGCCCCCATCACCCTTGTGCTCCCTCATTGTCACCCACATAAGCTGTTCATATTTCACGAAGACGGGGTTGTCCTTTCATTTTGTCCTATGACCCTACAGTATGTCTTCCGGGGATAGCGGTGGATAGGGAACTCTGAGGCAGTGGCCTTAAATATCCTTTATGGAAATACTGCTCAACCTCCTCTCAGACCCCATACACAGCCCCTCCATGGTCCCCCTTTCTGAGATCAATAAATAATGGGATGAGGTGGGGAGAGTGTGCAGCTAACAGATTGTGAGGAGGGGGGGGAAAGCTAGGTTCGAGGGAAGGAGAGTGCTTGATGCATTGCAAAGAGAAGCTGTGGGAGCTGTCAACGGCTGGAGAGAGAAAGACAAGGAGAGAGAGGGAGATGAGAGGCTGAGAAAGAGATCAACAGTGGCAGAAAGATGAAGTGTGAAGAGAGAGAAAAGAGAAAAATGCACTATGTAAAAGGATAGAAATAACAGCATAAGACTGCACCATAAAATAGACTTACGTACTGTATGAAATAGGAAGATAAAACTGGAGTAGTGGTGGTCTCCTGTGTTGTTACAAGAGATGAGAGGGGATGATGCAAGATAGACTTGTTAAACAGCTTTCCTTTGAACTGGGACACTTGAAAATTACTGAAAATTAGTCTACTAATGTTCAAGCATTGGCAAAGGCAATAAGACAGAATGAGTAAAAAGGGGCAAAAAGTGAAAATAAAACCACACCGCACAGTTTAATGCTATCGGTATTTTCTATGTCAGCCAGTAGTAAAACTCCCAATGTTGTGGCGACTAATTTCACCGCATCGCCCCTTTTCTCCTTAGGCTCAGGCCTGCTGCTGCTACTGTCAATTATATCCTATTGACAGGTAATTACAGGCATATTAAGAGCAGTCATTAGTTGCTGTGAAATAATGCTGTGAATTCTACAGGTAATTAGTTTGAGCCACAGTCAAGTGTGTGAAGGCAGTGTGCAGACAAAAACAAGAAGCGCTTAAGCCCCCTCTGTTGCTCCCTGAAGTATTTGAAGCATAGGAGCATGAGCACACATGGACGCTTTTTCAGGCATGCTGGCACTCATATGCGCGCACACACCCACACACACACACACACACACACACACACACACACACACACACACTACTTTTCCCCTGCAAAAACAAGAAGCGCTTAAGCCCCCTCTGTTGCTCCCTGAAGTATTTGAAGCATAGGAGCATGAGCACACATGGACGCTTTTTCAGGCATGCTGGCACTCATATGCGCGCACACACCCACACACACACACACACACACACACACACACACACACACACACTACAATTCTCCTTTCCTCAAAGTGTTTACTTAGTGCAGCCTTATTTTAGGGCCACCAGTCTCACTACCCATTTCCACTGGCACAGAAATGTCAGCTGTGGCTCATCTAAATGACGCCCATCTGTTGAACCTTAATCAAAATTTCCATATTTTCTTCATGCGCTATTATGTTTTTTCACTCCCCTTCTCCCTTCACTTCTCCCTTGTCCGCCTATCTTGTTTGGAGAATTTAAATGCTAATTTGTGAAATGGAGAGTATTCTCGGGGTGGCCACATATGTTTTGGCAATATGAATGTGAAATTTGATAATGAAATAAGTGGCTCAGAGCAGAACAGACTTGCTCCCACTGTGGAAGGGGTCTGGGCTTACTCTGGTACTGTTGTGATAGATGGGGGACATGCAGCGAGGGGTGGAGCGCTGTTCCTTGGTGTGCCCGGTAGCTTTGCCCTTACAACTTGCAATGGCTCTGCTTCCTTTGGGGGATCAGTATGGATTTTCTTGTACCTTTAAAGCGGGTCTAATCTGAAGTAAGTGGTGGGTCTCACTAATCAGCTGACATCGAAGAGCACCCTTTGGTGTCTGGGAGAACAGGCTATAGATGTGTTGTTTTAGCAGAAATAATCTCTATTATTTGGTCACAGCTACCATGAGCATAACACAGCGATGTTACTCCTGCTTTTGTGAACACCACTCCTCCACCTCAAAAGCCAGTACAGTCAGGCAAAACCCAAATGGTTCCTGATTGGTTAATGGATATTGTTTGTAGATGTGGTGGAGAAATGTGAATTTATACCATTGAGTGTTATAGTTCTAGATCTAGACTACATAAAATGTAATTCCCAAAGCTTTTACAAAACAATATAAACAGAATTTAATTTCACACTCTACAACCTTCCATACTGTCGAATAAGTAACGTTGCCATTAGCTGAGAAATTCACCCAGACATCAAAGTCAGTGGTAGCCAAGAAACAAGACCAATCTTTCTTCATCCTGATGGGACTTAAATGTAAGCCAGCTGCCTCACAAATTACATTCAGCACACGAACCCGGCTACAAGCAGAGAAGAGTTACTACTTCCTGTCAGCCACAGACAAAAGGCTGTTTAGACAGGGGCTGACCATTATTTACATTTTACCTCTGTTCAGCTTTTCTGTCCTTTAAACATCATGCCAAACACACTTCCAGTCAACTCCTTTGAGCAGAGTCTAGTCTTCAAACTCTTTCAGAGACCATATGTGAACCTTTTTAGAGAGTTGCTCTTATGTTCTGTTTTTCTACCCTGAATCTTACAAAAACTCAGTCTTAGAAGTTGTGTGTCCCCTGTGACTCATCTTTAACCTGCAAAGGGAACTGTTGCTATTTTTCAGCGGTATCCCATTCTAAAGCCTATCCATTAAGACTGTTTACTATAGGTCGATGTGAGAAACACACCGCATCAAGCTTTGTTTTGGCTTTTTATCTTTAATCCCAGCCACGCTGTCCTCTTAAAATGTCTGTCTAAGGGTCCGTGGGGCAGACTGCATGGTTACTCATGATGCTAAACCGGCACTTAACAAGAGTCTGGGAACCTTAGGGCATTTAATGGCATGTTTGAGTTTTTAGAGCCAAACACTCATCCTCTGTGTATTGATAGGAAGCACTGCATCCGCAGAGTGGTTGAGCTTGCATGGCACTCAATTTACAGTTTTCTCTAAGGAACCAGTTAACCAAAATGAGGTGAAAGCGACAAGACAGTTTCCATTTATCATTGTCTGAACGAGGATCTGATAAAGGAAAATGTTTTTTTTTTTTTCTTTCTTATTAAGGAAACAGCATCACATACATCCCCTATAGATCCTCTCGCCCTTTCAGAACAAACCAGACTACCTGTATAATGTCTCACATAATGCTGCACACAGCAATTACTGGCCACTTCAGGCCCTATTACGGCTGACAGTGATTAATAAAACTACTGTTGGTACATACATGAAAATGGGAGGTGAATGTAAACGGTTGACCAAAAAGACCAAGACAGCAAGAAAAATCTGGAGCTTTCAGATAAAAAATTCCCACTTTGCCTTCAACTAATTATCCTCCTAGCCTTGTCAGTCCCCAAACCAAGCCATTCTATCACAGATAAGCCTCAGGAGACAAAGCTCTGGCAAAACAACTATGAATATTTATATGGATGTGTGTGTGCGTGCACGTTGTTAATTACGAGAGGAATGCATACCGGTGTGTTTGTACGTACGGTGTATGTGTACAGCATACTATTGTGCTGTTTGTCCAGTGGCGAGTCAGGAGGGAGTGAAGGAGAATGGAAAGAAAGGCTGTGCCAGCAGGCAGCATTATTCCCTGCAGGGAGTGTTGATTAATGAATCACATCTTTCTAACCTAAGGCTGCTACTGTGCTGCTGCACTTTCACAGCACTGCAGAGCGCTAGTCAGCCCCGTGCCAGCCTGCTTCACTGGCACAACATGGGCACAGGATGTGGGTGCTGTCACTGCTAACAGGGGCTGAGAGTCAGCACAAGGAGAAGAAAATTAGATTCCGGGTACAAGCGGAAACTGCCTGACAAATTTGATCATTTCAGCCTGTGGGTGTTTTTTGTTTCATGCAGACAACCCCCTGTGGAATGTTGTTGAATTAGTTTGACATATGTGGTTATTATGTAGTGTAAATTGAGCATTTCATTTTTTCAGTTGTTTAGTTGTGCCAGTCTTTATGCTTTTTTTGCTCAAAATGGACTTTTGTGTATTCTTTCTTTTACACTATATTAATGTTTCTCTTTTTTGTCTCTCTTTCTTGCATATTTCCCTGATGCCTCCACTCTGTCCACCTTTAAAATGGACCTCTGTCGATATCAGGTATGTACACACATTCAAGACACCCACACTCAGCCTCTATATGAACAGGCATTTACACAGTGGTGTGAATTTTAAGCAGTTGATTTTTGTACGAGGACAATGAATCAGCAAAGTTAAGCAATTAAAGTTTATGAGTCTACTAAAAAAAAGTGTCAAATTTAAACAAATTTCAAATGTTTCATGGTTGATTTATTATACTAAAGCATTTTTACTTTGTATTTAATGACTGTCCTATTCAAATTTGATCTCCTGCCTTATTATGAATTATTTGGTTAAATTAGTTGATTTAGTAGAAGAATAGAATAGAATAGAATAGAATAGAATAGAATAGAATAGAATAGAATAGAATAGAATAGAATAGAAAGGAATAGAACTTTATTGATTAGCAAATTATCAGCTTGGTTTTGCTGCAAAGTCAGCCAGTTCCACACACCAAGTGATGCTTTTCATACATTTATGTGTTTTTCCCTGTTCCTGGTCTATCTTTCTGTTATGTCATCTGCACACTTGGATCAAAACATGAGCGTGTCAAATGCTGACTACATATGCCCAGACTTTCCCAGCCAGTCGGAGGGTTCTGATTGGTCACCTTATGGTACGTCAGGTGAAAATGTCCCTGCTGCACCTGGTTCATCTTTTTGAACACTGCAGACAAAAATTAATGTGAGGCCATGTGATCCTGCAGAGGTTTGTGTGTCTGTTCAGTATGACCTGCGTGCCCATCCTGTTTGGGCCATTGCCCCTGGCCAGAGGCTCTCTTAATCAATTTGCAGCTGGCGCAGCAGGCGCCACACCGTGTTCCTGCTAGTTTAGCATCTGGCATGTGCTAGGAGCTTCTGTCCTCCCTCTGCTGTATGTTGTGCTTTCTTGTCTCTCTTTTTCATTTGCTGCATATGAAGTAGTGATTCTGCTCTTTTACTTTTTTCTTACGCACTGTGCATATGCCAGCCTTTATAGTGGTGAACGTATAGGAAAACTCATGTGTGTGTGTTTGGTCAGGGATGATGTTAGATTGTATTGATCCAGTGGAACTGCTCCCCAATGATAACACTATGTCCTTCTGTACTTCCCTTTGCCACACAACTCCTTGATAATAATGTGGCTTGAGGCAGATATTGCTCTGCATTGTCAGCAGTGTTTACTACCACACATTATGTCCTCAGAGATTCCCGTAATGACTGTGGAGCTTTGACTGGTTGCACGGCCATGTGTTTGTGTGTGCATGTGCACATGGAAATGTTTAATCTTTTATGTTTAGAGAGTGGTTCCTTTCATAAAATCTACACGTATATCATGTTTACCAAAGTCAGATAGGAAATCACTAGTTACGTGTTGGTTTGGAGTTTGTCAACATTAGTGTGGACTGGCTGGCATTTGATGCACCAACAACTCTTAGGAGAAAAAAAATGTATCAGTTCTGCTGCACATCTGTGCTCATTTTCACTTCATTCTTTCCCCTTTTACCCACAGACACATCTTATACAGACCAATAAAGTCACAAAATCTACCAGTTCTCAAAATACTCATACAGCCTCCTTCATGAACTCATCTCCTCAGCTCTAATGGCAGTGTTGTTAGTTCTCCAAGGTTTGTGTTGCCTGTTGGCTTTTTATCATGCTTCCCAGCCAGTCATCACCCAATCTCGCTTTAGAAAAAAAAAGTGGTTTGCTGAATCTAAATGTAAATGAGAAAAAAAGAAGAAAAAAAAAACACACATTAAATGCAAATATAATTATGTAAGGAGTCACTTGTGGTCTTGTACCAATCTGGATGGAGATAAGCAGACAAAAGCACTCACTTCCAGTGATCCTTTGACTCATTACACATATTGTTCTTGGTGATGATGACCATTTCATGCCTTCCTGCCCCAGAGACTTTGGTCACTTTGCGGTTCCCGATGGTAATCTATTTTGATTGCAAGATTAATAACCTAATAATAATTTCTCATCTTTTCTCCATTTATCCCGTACTAAGATAAGCTTTAATTTCTCATACTGTGTTATAGTACAAGTACACCATATTACACCACATTTCACAGTGGGGATGATGTTCTTTTTTTTGTAAGCTAAATGTCTTCTTCTGTGATGATGGAGTTGCTGTGACGAGGCAAAAACCTCTAATTTGGTTCATCTATCCAAAGGACATTCTCCCTGAGGCGTTGTAGCTTGTCAGCAGCCTTTGAGCAAACTCAAGTTGGGCTTTTCATGTTTCTCTTTCAAAAGTGGAGTCTTCTATGGATGGTGCAACCAGCCACTGCTGTACATTGATCTTGGATCTTGTATATGTTATGAAGTATCCTTTGGCTCTATTCCCACTATTTTACCCGTCCTTCTATTTCCTCATGTGGCCTCGTCCAGGAAGGTTGGTCCCATATACCTTCAACTTCTTGATAGTGTTGCAAATGTGCTCACAGGGACATCAAGCTGCTTTGGCTGGTAGCCTTTGCCTTAACCATGCTTGGCAATTATTATCTTTGTTATATCCTGAGAAAGCTCTTTTCTTTCTCTTGTCCATGTTCCGTGTGGTTTACACAATGACGCCTAACACCTCAAGGAGACCTTTTCTCCATTTAAATAGGCGGAATGATTGATTATAAAGTTTAAGACCTGTGATACTACTTGAAAACACTAGTCTGATTAAAGTATAACCCACTATTCACTTATCACCACTTCTAAAGTGTATCACTATTTTTATTTTTTTTTAAAGATCCTTGTAGAATAGGCAAGACTTTATCTCAGATGTTAATGACTAATTTATTTCCAGAAAGCAGATCATTGTTTTAATGAGGTGTGAGGGCATTAACACTTTAAGCCACATCTATACTTGTTCCACATTCTTTACAGTGACAATAGAAACCTGCAAATGAGACTACTGACTATTCTGAATCATTTCTGTTGACAACAAACACGTCTAAATTGAGAAACTGTTGGCATGCATATGCTGTTCCTGTGTAGGGCACTGCTGAATGTTATTGATGGATTTCCTTTTTGTGAGTGTGCTTATTAGAAGTAATGCCTTGAACACATCTGGTAATGATGTACCTACAATTGGGACAAGCTTCACCAATGTTCTTATCCCCCATACTGCAAATTGTAAGTCTCTATTCTACCTGTGTGTGCACAAGGGTAATTTTAACTCGAGCAGTATAGCTTTTGAGGAAAGTACACTCAGAAAGCAATATGCATCACCATAGGAATTATCATGCCAATGTGTCCTGTCGTTGCTGTTATCATCAAGATTTTAAGTGGAAGCCTATTGACCTTTCAGCCAGCGCTTTTCCTCCCCCATCACAAAGGAGGCTGTTAAGCTCTTAACAGGACTTCTTACGTAGATTTTCAATTGCTGTCTCTGGGTGAAAAACCCTGCCACAAGATGAAAAGCACTTAATCCGTCAGGTGATGTCAGAGGCCTGTGATGGTGTCAAGAGAGAGAAGGCGTGTGAGAAGGAAAGCCTGTGATTTTATTTTATTTTTTTTTGCCTCATACTTAACTTGCCCTGAATATACCCATTTCCTGTATTCCCTGTGCAGTCTCAATCATGTATTTTTGTAAAAATCTCCCATCCTTACTGCGTTTATGCCTTTTCTGCCTGACTAACCCTATCCAACTATTCTCACCCCTGCTGTGCCCTCCTAAAAAAAACCCTCCCTATCCAACCTGGCAACACCTGCCTCTCCCCATCCCACCTGAAGACACTGTCTGACTGTCTCCCACCTAGTGTACACTGCCGTCCTCCCACACAATTTAATTGCTCATGTGATTGTGTAATGCATGCTAATTTAGGCAGATGAGATGTGTAGCAGTGGAAATGCCACATGTCCCAGCATGGTGTCATGGGCTGGTGTGATCACTCCTTACTTGGAGGAGATGCAGTGGCACAGCAGGCTGGACAGCTGGAGGAGAGGGTGAAAAATGAAGATCAGTGGTTAGAGGTATGAAAATAAGAACAGAAACCTCTATGAAATTTGAAGTTATTCGGAGATGGTCTTGGGAAAACAGGGTACAAGTGGCTGAAACTCAGTTCCTGTCTCTTTAAAAATGCTTTATGATGTAGGTTTATCAGAAATACCATAAGGGATAAGCATCTACTTAGATTTAAATACAGGCTAATGTAAATATATTTGAATTTGTAAGTACTGATTTCAAGATGATTGTCGAAATGACAACATCAAGATATACAACACTGAGCACATGTTAAGCTGCCAAATATATCAGTTGAGCAAATGATGCTAACAGTGTCCAGCAACACAATAACGTCACATTTGAGCAGTGGATTGTAGCTAACAACCTATTTAGGCAAAACTATCACCTGTTTGTCTGTATATAAAGCAGTGCAGCCATGCTGTACATGTTAGTGTTGCTTCGGTCCCTCTTCTTTTCCATGTTGTCTGTTTTTGCTGTGCAGCTGTCACACGCAGCGCTGGATATTTCTCATGACACAGCAGCAGCCCATCTGGCCTGATTGTAATTCATTCAGGGTGTTTGCTGACTCATTGTTTATCTCTCTCTACTGTCATATTATCCTGACTGACAAGATATGACTTGTCAAGGTCATACACTTACAAGCACTCGCGCACACTCCTTGAGGTAACTCTGTCGTCATATTCAGATGTCAGCTCTATTGATTTATTGGTCATTGGCACCTATAAAATGAACCACATTTCAGTGCATATAAATCAAATCACTGTAGTAACTGAAGGTTAGTCACTGAAATGATGTCAATATAAATGTGACGTTGCATTAATTTCAGATCTATTAGGCTAGTGATCACCTGTGGCAAACCATTTCAGCTGAAGGGAAGTAAAGACAGAAATGAATAGCTTTAGCAGATTCCCCTACAGTGCTCTCCCTTGCCACGTGGGTCTTAACTGCAAAACCATTATTATTACTATCGTTATTATTATTGAAACCATAGTGAGCTGGTGGTCTCACTGCTACCTCTGCAACACATTAAAATGCTAATCACGTCAAGTACTCACCAGTCACTTTCCCTCTCATTTTTCCGATTTTCTCTGTCTCTATCTCCTCCTTTGTCAGTCTTTCTATCTCTCATCTTGCTTTCTCCCCACTCACTAGAATAAGTGTACAACCCTAACTGATTGGGGGGAAGAACAGAGGAGTACATAAATAATGTATCATTTTCTCTCGGCACATGAAACGATGATGATTTTCTTTTCTCTGTTTCTCCTCACAGTTCACATTGTCTCTTCAACGCTCTTTGTCTCTTGAGTATCGAGTACACATTTTTCCTTTCCTCTCCCTTTACACCCTTTAATATCCAGCAGAGCTACACTATCATCTTCACCTCCTCACACCTCACGCCATCAGGAGATTTGGACCTTCTCAGTACTTTCCCAATTTTCTTGTCTGCCATGATTTTTTTTGTTCAGCACCTCTAATGGCGCAGCTCTCAGTCCATTTCCCCTTCCTGCTTTTAAAATATGTATGGTTGCCATTGCTCCCACTAGATCACTGAGTGGACAAAGCTCATCTAAATGGGGCTTAAATTATGTAGGACGAATACCAGTGTACTTCTGGCATGCAAACCAGCTGTTAAACAGTGTTTCCATGGTAATGTACTACAATCTGCGAGAATGTGCCTCTCCTCTTTTTACTATGGTGTCATAGCAGTGCGCATGTTTGTGTCTATGTATGCAAGTGTGAATGTGTGTTTGCCCTTTGGCAACGTGTCGCTAACATTTTTAGAGGCCAGGTTTTGATAAAGCTCCTCATTCAGTACAAAAAGGCTTTGAAGCAGATGTGTGTGTTTGAGAGAGAGAGAGAGACACACACACACACACACACACACACTGACAGAGAACACAGTAAAGTCTACAATTTTTGAACGCTAACATTTGTTCTGTCGCTTAGTTTCTGTTTTTTTTTTTTTCTCACAAGTGCTTGTCTGATGTTTATGATGGACATTTTGGATTATACCTTTAACATTTTTGTCTATTTGTTTTGAAAATATATGTAGTTAAGTTAGCTGTTTGTTTATTAGTGTCATTATTTTACTTTTATTATTGTTGTTATCATTATTAGTAATGAGATTATTAGTTTACTTTTTTTTTTTTTTTGCCTATGGCCACAGCTTACAAATGACACCCTAATTATTATAAACCTGAATCACACTTTAAAGGAACACAAGATTGGCAACATATGTTTGACCTGCTGTATAATGTAATTGTCCATTTTTCCTGTAAATAAGGGATTAGTCATACATTTTGGGTGGTGCTTCATTTTTCTTCCTCCAAATTAAAGACCCTATCCAATGGGAATTATATATGTTCGCCTTGTTAACATGTCCAAATATACTGTGTATATAGTGAAAGACCAAAAATAGGCAGACAACGCCAAAACTGGGTATTTCCACCCTGAAACTGCAGCGTACCAATGGCGGTTTAGCAAACGTGAATTCAGATATCCAGGGTTTCATATGTAACAAACCTAGAGAAGCAATCCCATCATCTTGTGGGTTCAGACTTTTCTGTACCATTACTTTTCTCCAGAGCTGTTTGTGGTTGAAATATAGAATTACTCCTACATTACTACTTACTGCCGTGCTGCAGAGTCGTAGGTGAACTGGTGTGCTCAAGCTGCAGCGGGGTAAAGAGGGGTGAGTTTAGATAGAGGCAGGGACTTTATAAATCAGCACATTTTCAAGGAAGCCAGGGTGTAGCGTTACATCTAAGCAGGAAGGGATTATTTTCATAAAAAACTTCAAAAATATGTAACTTTGATACACAGAGATTTGTTTTCAGGGGTTTGATCGATGGCTGCAGATTGACTTTAAGATTAAATGAATAAATGTTTGGCTTGTTTACAGCTTATCTGAACTTGATGGGTTTCTTGCCATGTCAGACTTTGCTGTAGCACTATTGAAATGTCCCCTGCTTGTGGGAACTATACTTTGACAAATTAAATGTTATCACAGCTCATGTAAATTATGGCTACTAACAGTAGTATAATAAAGCAGGATTCATCTATTTGTGGGGAGTCCCTGACCCTTCTGTCTGGTCTATATCTGCCTCTGGTCATGAGCTCTTTTTACTAACATGCTGAATTTTTCATTTTCTTTAAAAGGGGTAGTGAAACCATCCTGAGCTGCACTTTGAGCGCATTTTATCTCTCTTTTGTAGCCTACTGAACTTTTCTGGTCACCCTAATTAAAACGACGACGATTAAAATGCATAGCAGCTGCCAAAGCGATTTATAATTTGCTGAAACGACCTGTTTTAAAGACCCTGCTTTGGGGCACTCAGCTTTACGTTCAGCAAAATAACCACTGAACATGTTGTGCAATATTGTTCCAATATAAAACTCGATCGAACAGGAATTACTGGCACAATACAGCCCTCCTGTTCCTTATGTTTGATTCGCTGTGAGTCACTCTGCAACTCATGAATATTCAGCACTGCAGTTGGTCTTGCTTTTGGTTTCACCCTCTGTCTTTATTTAGTTGTCCCTCTCTGAGCAGTGGCCATTTTTCCACCCACACAAAGACAGAGACATACAGAAGCACGCTTACCACTCACACACACACACACACAAAGTGCCGTCTCATACACAATAGCGGTTGGAAAGGCAACCTGATACTCGCTCCATTCATGAATATTCATCCACACCTGGTTCCGGCAGAAAGTTTTAAGCAGGTTTTATTACTGCTTAGGCGGAAGTTTGAACCTGAGCTCTTTTGTTGCTTGTGTGTGCGTTTTCTATGCTTGCCACTTGGCTGTTGTCCCACTTTATATAAAGGCTGTAACCATCTTTATTTCAGTATCCTTTCTTTTTTTTTTTTTTTTTGGTATAAACTATTCTATCTGTACGCGAAAGTGATATCTTTCTCCACATAAAAATGTATTAACTATAATTGGATGATATTCTGACCTTGTGGTAAAATTATGCTTTTATTCTCCTGGTGGGAGCTTACGTATCACATTTCTTTTGCCTATGAAATAGCAAAGGTTACCAAATGGTGCCAAGCTGATTTGTTTTACCTGCTAACAGCACAGTCATTATGCAAATAAGCCTTTTCTCACTAGCTTTGGGGTGCAAGAAGCTTCGGTGGTATACCGTGGCGTCTGGTGCACAATGCTCACTGATCTATACCTCAAGGAAAGCCTGTGATGTCATCAAACAGACAACAGCCGTGATGCAACATCAGTGGAGGGTTTGGAAATCACTGTGGGCTAGAGACGGGAAGGTTGAGGGGATTATAGTTTGGTGAGAAGGGTTTTGTGGATTGACAGTGGTGCCCCAGGCTGTTGGGGTATGTGTATGTGTTCATAGATGCTGGCGTTTATGCACGGAGTCTATGTCTGAGAGTCTTGTGCCAGACAATTCACATCTTTGGTTTACAGCTTATTTGAAGGTGTTTGGTTTAGTTCCGCCTGTCCGTCTGCTCTGTTTCTTTTATTAGCTTCCCCTAGCTTTCGTGCCTTATTTTTCACCTTTTCTTTCTTCATCCTCCACTTCATTCGTATCACTATCTACCCTCAACTCTCTTCCTCATGTCCTTTATGCTCTTTGTAGTCCTTCTTTTTTCCATCCCATAGAAAACTATCAGTGTTTGAGAGGCTGTGTCAAGAGAGTTGAGAGAACAAGGGAACATGACAATAACTCATTACAGAGTGGAGTTACTGGCCTGGTCCAGTCACACAGCAACAATATCTCCATCTTTACTTCCAGTTTGTCTCCCTCACACACACAAACACACATATGGATGCACAAACCATCCCCATCAAACCGCCAGTGTTGGAGAGGGAGTGTTTGGGGAATGAGCGGAGCAGGGGAACACGACATGCTCATTAAAGAGAGAAGCTATTGGCCTCGTCCATTCACACGGAGAAAATAGTGAGAACAGTTTCCCTCTACTGAGTGCCGGCACTGGTGGGAAAAGTGGAGACGAGAAATGAAGGAGGGAGCAGTGATGAAGGTGCATCAGAGGGAGAACATAAGAGACAGAAGTTTATGTTGTTTGGTCTTATCGGATCACGGTGCTGTGGCCTTTCTCTCCCTTTTTACTTTTCTTTGTGTGTATGAGGGTAGGTGGGTGTATGGTGGGGTGTGTATGCATTAAACCAGTTTTGGGATGGGGAAGATAAAAGACTCAGAGGACTCTTTGATGTCTTTCTCAAAGACCATATCAGTTAAACACCAAACCAAATAGCACTTTTTAACAATGCTATTTACACATCAGAGCAACATAACGACGCACGCTGACTTCAAACATGGCTGCCTACCTGGAAAAGTAGATGACTGAGTACCCTTAATAATTTATCTGTATATGACACGGTCTATTACTAAAGTGGATGAAATTGGAAATACTTTCTTTTAGAAAATGATCGGAGTGTAATGTATGTAAATATATATAATCAGGATAGAATCAAACGCTTCAGCTGCACTGGTGTTGCCAAGTAATGAAAGTCTGCCTCTCGATGAATTCAACTCCAAATGAGGCATTAAAGCAACATGGTCCACTTATTTAATTAAAGCTGCCTCCCTGCTAGCAATTGAAACATATTTTTATACTTTCTTGTCCCGTCCTTCTTGCTTGGCCCATAAAACATACACAGTTGTGGTTTTTTTTTTGGCTCCATAAGGCTAACTCACATAAATGAAACTAGTATAACATCTTGATAGAGCCCATGATTGCTTTTTAAAAATATTGTGAGCTCACTCAGAGAGGCGTTTTTAATTTGTAAAGTACATAGTCAGACAACCTTGTTAACAGTTTTACATTTTTTTTTCATTGACTGACTGTGAGCCAGTATTTATCGGTGTACCTATTCTGTCATTATTACTGAACCCCAAGGAGTTTCCAGGCCTTTTTTAAAATCCTGTCACATTTGTACTCAGTGGAGGCAAGTTTTTTACTGCAATAAAAATTCCTGAACCTTAATGGAAACAGCACAACCATGGCTACAAGTAGAGAGAACTCAGAATGTGTTTGTTTGTAGTAAAACAGAGTTATAATGCCATAAAACAAAATAAGAATTATGCTAATTCTACAAAAAACAAACAAACAAAAACCTGCAGTCAAAATATACAGCAATTGGAAAAAAATTGTGACTGTACACATCATAGGTACTTTACTACTTACATGTAAATTTAAAATGTATTTCCATACTTGTCATGCTCTATGTAAACAGCCTACAGTTCATTCCAGTTCAGTTGAAAAGTCCCTGAATTTTTGTCATGTGACTGCTGGTTGCGTTAAGGAGCACATAATTTTTGTTTTTTTCACAGAATCTTGTTAATGCAAACAGAATGTAGAATAAAATGATTTTATGCACATTTTTTAAATTTGTTTTGATGGATGTCACAGAGGAGTATTTCAAGAACTACCAGAAAGATAAAAATAAGATGAATATTTTTGGTTTTAGTATATCTGGCTATGACAAAAGGTGTAATTTTGGCGTTTTAAAAAAAAAAAAAATGTTTTTTTAAACAAAACATGCCTTTCAAACCTACTGGCAGGTTTTGGGGCTCAAAGTGTTAATTCTGAAGCCCGGCCTAAGCCTGTGCTCACGGCAAAATTATTTGTTGTTTAAAACTTGGCGTCTACTCAAATATCACAGTCCCTCGGGGCTATATCCTCCTATCTCAATGTGCAGCACATCTTCAATAACCGAACAGTTGTATGACCTCATTTTGACTTGGCAGCAGTGATCTCATTGTCGAGTGCATATATATCAATAAACTATTACATTGAGACACAGCAGCTATGTCACTGATGGAATGTTGATGAAGTGTTACTCACCTATTTACTCACAACCAGGTCATCCAATGCCATTTGCTCTCGCCGCAATTTAAATACGCAAGGAGAAAATTATTTGAAGTGCATAAGCCGTTGCTGGATGCGTTTTTTAAAAATCATTTCTGATTTTGTATAAATATGAAATACATTCTTACACCTGAGCCTTTGTTACTGTGGTTTCTATCTTCCACTGTAGTTCCCTCATCAATCTTTCTTTCCTCTTACATTATCTCCACCCCCTTACCTTTCAACTTACATTGCCGCTACTGGGACTTAGTCCACACAAGACCTGAGATATCTCCACTTTTCTCATGCTCTCTTTCTCACACCAGAAAACCAACATGGCGGCCAATTACATCGCTAGACAATGCTCGCCATAAATCATCCATTGCACTGTCAGACACATTGGGACTCAGCACCAGCTTCTTTTTTTTTTTTTCTACTCGCGCTCTCCTTCCTTTGTTCCTTCCTTCTTTTTTTTTCTACTTATGAGCTGGTTCAGAGAATCATATGTTACATTCTAGTCATGCCTAGCCACATTCAATCTGCATGCAGCATCTACCTCAGTTCTCTTTTGTTCAATTTTCCTCCCTGATTTGTCTTTCATTCTCTTCTGGCTTCATTTTAATTACATTTCTTTTCTTACCTTTGCTGCTTACTTTAACTTTCCATCAAGGTTGTCATGTGTTTTTATCTTTCTTGTTGCCTGTATCTCTCCCTTAATTCAGCTGCTTTAATGACATGCCAGCAAATGTTTTTGATAAGACTTTTCAGAAGGTTAATTATTTGGTTCACTGATATTAGGTGCAGTAGGTTTCTGTTAAGTTAATTGTATCGTAGATTTTGTTTATACATTAGTTTTAGCTCCGTCAGCCTGTGTTCTGTCATCTTCCCTTCACTTTTTTCTCCCTCCTTTTTTCTTCCCTTTTGTTCCTCCAAACTCTTTAATGGTGGAGGAGCTCCCTCTCTGGCATTGTCTTTCTGTTTTCTTTTTTTTTCTCGCTCTCTTTATGTTCTGCTGCTTTTCTCTCCTTCCGCTTGCATGTCGGGGAACACAACGGAGAGCGGCCATCAGGGAAAGGAGGTTTTGATGGGGAGAACGGGAGAAAGAAGAGGGAAGGCGGCAGTGGGTCAGAGACAAACTTTAAAGGGAGATAAGGGAGATTAATTGAGGAGGGATTTGGTACTGTGTCGGAAGACTGCGTGTAAAGCATGGGTTTTAAACGCTATGAATCTATAGTTACTGATGTTTACATTCTGTGTCTATGCTCCTTCATGTGTCCTTGTATTTGAGGAATATTTATTACAGAGACGAATGGAGGATATTCCAATAGGATATGAGAGGCTCAAGAGTATTAATAGTGACAGCTGGAATCAACCACAAAAAGGGATGTGGATGTCTATGGGAACGTTGTTGTGTATCTGCTTATTATTTTTTTTGGCGTGTGTTTTTGGAGACGATATTTAATGTAGTTTTATGTTTAGCCGTAGTTGCGTTCCCTTACAGATACACATGATCGGGACTGTAGTTGTACCCTATCTGGTTTTGTGTGACACATGATAAAGATTCATTGGGCCACATTAAGATGTGTATGCATCTGTTCTTTGTGTGTATGTGTGAGAAAGTCCTGATGTGTACGTGTATACCACAGGGTGAAAATGATGTTTTTTAAGTGTCTGCACACACAGTCAGGTCTAATCTTCTGTTCCTTACACACTTTTTCGCTCAAGGACGTGTTGCAGACATCAGTGGGAACACTCTCCCTCTGGACCCGCATATGCAGAGAACAACTATTTTCAAATGTAACCAATTTGGGTTTTACCAGCCTGGAATCTTAGAATTACTGCGTAGTTCCACGTCTCAAACAATATAAAGTTTTGCACGCACGCTGTAGCTGTGTATTTGTCACAATAACAAATTGACCTTGACAGTGTGTTAAAGGTTTTTTTTTTAGTTTTTTTTTAAACGTATCCTTGGCAGTTGGGAGGGATTACACACTGGCAGCCTCTCTTCATGAACTATGCATTTGTGTTAAACCTGCATTTATAAATTCTCTCATCAGCTTGCCTCCACATGAAGTGTGCCAGGATTTTTCTTTCAGTTTGATTTATTGCTGGTGCATCTCAGTGGTAACAACAAGTACTGCTGGCCTGCAGCAGTGTCGTAGGAACATTGATAGAGAATTTGGGTGTGCAGCAGTACTATCAGTAGAGCCTCCCTCTGGCAGTGTATTAATTAAAGTAGCACATGGCAACCTTGAGAGAGGCCCGATAACACTCAGCAATGCCGTGTTTGTGACTTTTGTAAGCCGCTGGAACACACATGGCAGTGGGCGCACATGCATATTAATCCGCGCATAAACATTTGACAGACATGCAAACCCACATGTGCTATATCAACTCAGTACATCATAATTAGTCTTTCCTGTTTGTTTTATTTCCACAGTTCATTTATGCACTAATGGATTCTGTTAATGAATGGGTCTTGCATATAACACCCCTCCGTCTTTCCACCTCTGCCTCCATCTTTCTATCCAAGCTCTCTTTATTATGTTTACACAGAGGCTACATCAGTCATAAAAAGCTTCTCCCGCGCATTTATTCTAATCAGTTAGCTCATTATTGCATTTTATTATATAACTCGACAAAGAATGGGACAATCTTAGGATTTCAGTGGTTCTGAATGTTTGTTTTATCATCTCGCGCTGTTACCCAGTATTTGTGTTTGTACCCGGGAAATCTTGGGAATCCTTCTTCACCTTATTTGCTGTTTATTGGACATGCATGACAGGAAACCAGGGAAACATATTTATGTTCCATGTACTCAAATCTGAGTAATCATTAATTTTATTACCTTCTAATAGGGTTACTCATTGCGCTGCTCTTGTGCTTCATGTGGCTAGCCAAGCTGCAAAGACTCTCTTCAGCGCAAATATGTTTGTTTTGTTTTTTACCTTGTTAATTTGTTCACGTAGTGATTTTACATGCTACAAGACATATGATGAACAAAATAAACATTCATGGCTGACTGTTGTTTCCATGAAACTGTAGCATACTGACGATGGTCTCCAAAAGGGTTTCATACATATCAAACCTAAGGAGCCAATGCTGTCAGCTTCTGGGATGGAGCTTTCAGTTTTCTTCTTCTGCTTTAGAAACTGTTTCCATTTTGAGCACCTATGACGAAATTCCTGTAATGTTTCTATTATGTAATGCAGAGTGGTATTAGCATGTTTGAGAAGAATTGTGATTAGAATAGTGAGAGTGCGGCGAGGTGGGTAGATGGAGAGGCAGGGACATTGTAAATCTGCATATTCTAAAGGAATCAATGGTGTAAAGTTACTTCAAAGTCATTTTAAGGCAGGAAGGGATTATGTTCATGGAAAGAAAAATCTAAACTATCTAACTCTGATACGCAGAGAAGTGTTTTTAGAGGTTTAGTAAATGACTGCAGAGGGACTTTAATTGGTAGCCTGCATGGCAGCTAGTAATTATATGATAATACAGCCAACACACATAATTCAGAGAAATACTTGAAACAGCTACGATATGGTATACCTAGTAGCAGTATAGACTACCAACGTGGTGGTGTCACAAGCTTCTAAGACCTACATTTACTTTGGTGTTGCCAGTTTTGGCAGTCCTCTAGAACACTGCAATGGCAATAGTGCTGTTAGATAATTTGAGGTGATAAAAAATTCTATTCTCAGTCTGCCATATTTTCACATGATGAACTTTAAAAAAAAAAAAAAATTGGTACATGGATGAAAGCTGTCACCAACAGTACAACTTTGTAGTTAGCACTAGTGTAACTTCTGCAGCATTTCAAGATGGCTAGCGTGTTGTGCACAGACAATGAAATTTCTAATCAAACAATGCCCCAAACCCGATGGAAGGCAACAAAGCAGAGTGAAAAACGAGGACAATTAAGACTCAGAACTGAAAATCAATACAGAGATGCTGGACAGGTGTATAGTGGGCAGACAGCAGGTGGTCTGAGTTAAAAAAAAAAAAGACAAGGCATATAAGATGAGCATGGCTGAGTTCATCAAAATGTACATTGTTATTTGTCCACCTTGAATTCAACCCTTTATGTGTAATACGTAAACAAAACCCTCTTTGCTTTCAGGCGAGTGCCACTTCAAAACCATGTGTCAAAACGTATTAGTAAACTACAAATATAACAAAAGTCAAGGTAATGCTTCCTTACACTTATCATTGTATAGAGATAAGGTTTGTTTTGTTTGCATTAGTCTACATATTGTGGAAGATGACAGATATGTCTAATGGTTTGGAGTTTTGTTGTAAAAATGTTTCTCTGCCAGCAGAACAAAACATAGTGAAGATCACTGCTGTGTAACATAGCTCGGCTATTACGAAAGATTCGTCTTGCAACAGCAGCCTCAGTCTGAATGCTAACAGATGGAGTCCATCTCAACTTAATAGACTTTGAAAATGCCAAGTTGCTTGCTGTAACGAACTGAGATTTTTATATACAGTGTAAATGATAAACAGTCAAGTATAATTTCCACAAGGCTACTCTCAGCAGCCAGGTAATGGTAATGATGTTAAAAATTTGTATTCTTCCTTGCAGCTATCGTGAAGTTCAAGCTGCATGTAAAGTTTATGTCACGTTCATCTACTGACCCAATGGCTTTCTTTTGCCTTTGAAAATTTTAAGGCAATAATACACTAAAGCACTCAGACTGAGTTTTTACACATTTGTCTTTGTTGCATTTTGTGTCGTTTGAAATATGACTGTTGTCGTTTCATGCTGGAGTTGCAAAGAGTTGAAACAAATGAATCTCCAGAATTTGTTTTTGCTGGATTCAGTAGCAGAGACTTCATCATCATGCATGGTGCAGAGAAAGTGAAAATGATTTAAAGTTTTTAAAAAAAATGGAGGAAAAGAATGCAAAACTAATTCAGACCCAGCCCAGGACTCAGTTCAGACATGGAGGCTCCAAAACACAAGGTTGGAACCTGCCATAAAAAAAAAAAAACAAAAAAAAAACAAAACATTTGATGGTCTTTTAATATAGGAACAAACACTTCTTTTGTGAAGTTTATACAAGCTAATTCTGCATCTGTCAGTTTTGTTATTCTTAGATTCCAAACACTGATCTGTAATAAAGACCGTACTGATTGTGTTGTGATGAGATAGAGATCAGCAGAGCCATGTTTTCATCATCATGACCTGTGTGGGCCCTACGATAGAGTAGCTGAGGTAAGAGAGCTGGTTTATCCACCCTTCATTTCATCATCGCTGCTCTGGGTGTAAGACTCATACAGTTTTCTTTCTTCAACTTTTTGTTACCTTAATTGTGCCAACAACAACAAAAACGTTGTGATCTATCATTATTTGTGATGTGATTTCTAATTCTACACTATTAACATCCCACAGTTATGTTGTGTCTACTTATCAGGCCACTGATAGTAGAACTGACAACACTGGTGTCAGCACGTTACACGACCGTTCACTTGTGTGACTGCAAATGCTACTGCAGACAGAGGCAGTGATAGAGGCTAAAGGCTAACGGTCTATTGAATCAATTCCAATATGTGCAATGTGCTGATTCCCCGGGTTCCAGACATCTACTACTGCAGCTGAAAAATCTTCGATTGGTGCCAGATTGTTATTAAACACGGTATCAGACAGTCAGCATCTCTTTAAAGCTATAGGGATAAAGAGCCAAGATATGTTGTAGGGCAGGATATAACTGTGTGACCTTCAGTAGGATCAGTAGGACACTGTAATAATACCTATCTGAAACATCATGATATTCAGCACACAGAAAAAATGTGAACACACAAAAACCACACTCACACAGCCTTGTATTGCCTTTGTCAAAAACAGGATGCTGGTAATTGGGTTACGTTGTCTTTCAAAGGGAATGTGAGCCGCAGTAATGATGGGATCAGCAGGCTGCCTGTGTTATGTGTCAAAGCGTGGTCCAGTCGTGTGTATGTGCAAGGCCTGAATCTGATTACATCTGGTTTCTGTGTGATTTCCTCTTGTTGCCCAATACCTTCAATCTGAACCAGAATCAGCTGGTGAGATCACTCAGTTCACAATCATTCAGTAGCATAAATAGCGAAGATGAATGTGGTCGGGGGCTTGTGTGTCTGTGTGTGTGTGTGTGTGTGTGTGTGTGTGTGTGTGCGTGTGTGTGTGCGTGCGTGAGGTGTCTATGTCTACATCTGTATCGGTGTGTGTAGTCGGGCATGTGCATGGATGTTGCATCTATATGTGCTCGATAAGAATCTATACACTCTGACAGCCAATATAAATCCTTTTATGAACATCTTTATCAGTCTGATGGGAGTCTCGGCACCCTGGCCCTGCTTGGGTCAGATTGTTACATCAGTGTGACAGCTCTGCCTTTACTTGTGACTCTAACAGTCAAAGATATAGATAGACTTTATTACTCCCTACTGCCTCTAATGCCACATAAGCTTCTCATATCATAACATATGGTGGGAATTAGAATGATAAGGCAACATGTTGTATCACTCCCAAGGCAGGAAATAATGTTTTGGTATCTGCTGCAGGTGAAAATATACTAACTTAACTTTTTAACATGATGCCCGTGATCATACTTTTTTTTTTTTTATTGGTGAAAAAAAAAAAAGGTTTCCTTGAGTTTGGAGTTGTCTTATATCACTCATGGTGAGTCTTATGTTCACGCAAGATTGTACCAGAATAAGAGAATGGTCAAGTTAAACCCACTATAATCATCAGATAGATACAAATAACTGTTGTAGCATTAAAAAGAAATCACTTTAACAGTTTCATTTCTGTTATAAAATCAAATAACCCACTGTCACTCATGCTCACCTCTTCAAGCACATGCTTTCCAGTGCACATGCTCCTCTAAATGCTGCATGCTATGTCAAAATTGTGCAAGAAAACAGTGGGAGTCCAGAAAAAAAATAATACGTTATGAATATTTCAATATATAACTAAGGTGCTTGAGGCGAATGAGCAGAGACATGAGAGGTCCAACAGACAATGTTATGCCGGCTACGTATTTCTCGCAGACATTACTTGACAGTCATACATGCAACAGAGAAACCCATTATAAAACATGGAATGAAAGCTTGTGTTTCTCTTTTGTAAGCTCTCTAGTCATGACTGTTACAACCCTGTAAATAAAATGAAGTAGAATTAGTTCTTTCTTCCATATCTCCAGCAAAGTGCAGATGTCACAGACAGTAAGGGCTCCTCATTCTTTTGGAATAACCAGGAGTGACATTTTTATAATTACATTTCTCCCTCCACCACTGCGGACCAAACCACTGTCATTACCGATTCATTTTCGGGGGGGAAGGAGGAGAACAGGAGGAGAGGAAGGATTCAAAGAGGAAGAAGGGAGAGGGGGGGCAGAAGAAGAAGAAGAAAGGGTTGGAAGGACAAAGAGAGAGTTGGATAAAAGAAAGTAGATGAGCAGCGGATAGAGATGAAGGAGGAGGACAGGAAGGACAAGTCAGTGTTTATGCTGAAGGACAAATATGTTTGTATGAGAAAGGAAGTTGAGCATGAACTCTTGTCTCTTCGGCTCTCCTGCTAGATTCCCTCAGGGTTTCTGCTGCTGGTGTCGGACTGCAGGTGGACTCTTCCCTCCCACTCTCCCTCTCTTTTCTCCCTCCATAGTCCTCACCATGTCGCACCAGTCCTTGTTGCCATGGTAACACGGGGCGAGTCGAGCCATGCTACAGAGGGATGCAGGGAGAGAGAAAAGAAGAGAGGGGTCCAGAGGGATCCACTCTTCCATTTTCGTAATCTACAGGGAAGAGGGTGTCCCCTCTTAAGTCCACCTCAGTGGCAAAAATAGATACAATAGATATATTTTCTTTCAAGAAGCACCTGCCAGTGTCTGACTCCATCACTACGGTCATTATAGTTGTGTTCATATTTCTGTTTTCGTAATATGCAGTGTGTATCATCCACTATAATGTGAAACAACTTTACTGTGGTAACCAGATGGTCTGTCTTTTCTGCTGTAGTTTAAATGCTCATAAAGTTTTAGACTTGAGATTTCAGCTGCTGTATTTTGTGCTGTTAGGGTGCACGCTTGTGTGTGCATCTGTGTGTGTGTGTGTGTGTGTGTGTGTACATACAGACCTCTTTCCTGCCCCATGCCAATAGAAAGTCACTTAAAAAGCTTCAAACGCTTTAATAGTTAGTCTCTTGGTGTCAATTGTGCGTCTGTTTGTTTGTGTAAAAGCCGGTGGATAAGCTTATTAACGCCACCAAGCAAAAACTGGGGCTGTTAATCAGATGGCATTTTTGGCACAGCTGGAAATGATGTGTGCGCACATGTGTTTGTGGAAATATGTACTTTGAAAAAGACAGACATGCACACACAGCACTTAAACAGAACAATCTAAGCAACCGGCCAACTCATTACCAACTCTTCCTGCTTACCAAAAGGCAAAGATAACAGGAAAGCAGGCGCAGTGAAAGCCCTGCTGTGCTTATTCAGCGGCAGAGCTTAACTTTCAAGACCAACATTAAGTACGATTAGAGCACTTTATTAAACCATTCTGAATAGCTGCATGGCCTTGTTTATGAATAGATCATGACTTCATGGTCTCTTTCTCATTCAGTAAGGCATTCTGAAAAAAAACTCTTTGACTGGAAGTAAAAGTCAAATATGAGAAGTGTTCCCACCTGATACAAGACTCTTGAATTTGTTAAAGTTTTTGTTTGTGACATATTTTTTTCGTGCAAACGCAGCAGACGGTAAATGTTCAAAGGACACACTTTTTTATTTTTTTTTTCAACTTTCTTTAATTTTCTATTTCTGTGTATAAAAGATAGTCTCTCCATCATCCAATGTCTTTTACTGTTTTGAAGGTTAGATATTCTGGCTGTCAGATCGTTTTGAATATACCATAGAAATTCAAAAGTTGAGAGTAAATCTGAGCGTTACTGTCTAAGCCCATGGACCATGGAGCTTATTAGTGAGTGCTCTGTCTAAAAGCATATCTTTAGCTGTGTCTATTTTGTCCCCGACTGCACATCACGCCAACAAACAATCAAGTCACGCTCTTGTTAGGCAAATATTTCATTCCCTTCCATCCTGAGCTTATGCTTATGCTCAGTGATCAGGCTAATGGTCAATAACATACTGATTGTAGCACCAAAGTGTATGTCCATATCCATGTAGAAGGACATTTTGTGTGTATGCATGTGCATGAGCGTAGACATAGAATAAGAATTAACCCTGTGAAGTGAGGGGGATAATTCCATGGTAATTAGTGTTCTGTGTAATCAGTTTTTATTTTCCTGTGCTGTTGTTAGGCGCAACAGACAAAACAAAAGGAGGCTTGCATGCATCTCTCCCTCTCTCGCCCCCTAATTACAAACATATCCAATTAATTACACACAAGTCCCACTTTCATCTGTGTGCACGATGTGAGAGGAAGAGATGAGAATGCAGAGCAGTCAGGCAGGAGCAGTGACACACACTAATACACCAAGGGAAAAAATAATAATTAGTCACACACCGGCATATGTATTCGCATGCACATCCGAGCCTTAGAGCGCCTGCTTAAGACAAATGTGTTAGCCATTTGTGATTCGACTGACGATTCGAGCACCGACTGAAAGTTGTAGAGGGATTTGTGACTGCACGTCATGCGGTGTATGTCCCTCTGTGCATGCTGTAGAGGAGATACAGTAGGTGAGCATTCCTTTGATTTCGCTGTGTGTAAATAGAGTGATGAGAGAGCCCCATAGCTGGTGTCCTATCCGTAGGGGGATGAATGCACACCTGCTGTTCTGAAATCAAACAACTTAGCTGGAGTGTCTTTCTAGCATCCCCCTGCACACCTTCTCTTTGCTGCACACTCATTTTGTCCAGCTTTTTTGAACTGGACAAGTGAGACGTCAAGCTGGATGGATAAATCTTGAGGCATAACATCATGCACTTCTCCTTGTAGTAATGTGCGCCCTTTTTGTGTATGCCTATATTAATGAACCAAAGCATTACAACTACTCACAGATGAAGTGAATAAAGTTGATTATTTTGTAACAGTGGGGCTATATATTAGACAGTAAGTAAACCAACAGTTAGTCAGCTTGTTGGATTCTGGAGAAATGGGCAAAGACCTGAGGAACTTTTGTCAAGGCTAGACAACTGAGACAGAACATCTCTGAATTGACAAGGTTTGCCAGAGTGCTCACTGTAAGCTGTCAGTTCCTGCCGACTGTGATCTGAGGTGGGATAAACCATGAATCAGCAACATGGTGGCGCATTGGGGGCTGTGCTGGAACAAATCTGATCTGGTGGCTCCAACCTGCTAACCTAGAGGACTTCAACGAGCTTGTGCTAATGTCTCAGTGCCAAAAACCACAGGGCACCTTCAGATGTGTTGTTCATGCTTTGGTGGTTCAGAACTTTTTTTGGCTCATAAGTATATAAGCTCACATGACAGCTAAAACTCATACCTTTCTGTAAACGTCAGACTTTGATGTTCTTCACATTCTCCTCTTTCCACTTGAACCTATACTTTTATAAAATGGTCATATATTAAATTCTCAGTATGTTGTGCAACTATTACCATTTTAGATCTTTGCAATTATATATTTAGATGTTTTTCCTGTCACTCTGTGTATTTTCTCCCCTACTGCCCTCTACCCTCTAATATACAGTTCTCCATTGTGTGCAGATTCCAGTACCTAGGTACATGCCATCCTCAGTGACTGCCTTATTGTCCAATTAGATCACTTCTCCCATTCCTCTGCATTGCACTTTGTCTGTGTCCTCCCCCACACCCTCCCTTTCTCTTCCTCTCCCTATGAGGCATTCGCCCTATTTCTTTAGTGGAGAAAGTAAAGGCCTTTGGGTCTTGTGTTTTTCAATTACACACGATGCAGAGTGAGGAGAGCTGGGGAGGTGGTATACAGAGAGAGAGATGGAGAGAACGCTAGCCGCCTAGTCTCTGAGTGTCCCCTTGGGGAGACTGTGCAGGTAAAGCAGAGGCGTTTGTTCTTATTTAGCTCCTGTGGCTGGCTGTGATTTAGCCTGCCCTGCAACTGTACGGTCTGAATGCAGAGGAAACTGCCTTGTTAAAAAAAAAAATAAAAAGATAGACGAGAGAAAGAAGGGAATAAAAGTGAGAAGAAGAGAATAGCAGGGGAGTAAAAGTCTGACAGAGGATGGCAGACAAAGGTGGGCAGTGTGAAAAAAATAGTAGCGTAAGGGGGGAGAAGTAAAGAGGGACATGATCAAAGGAGGTTATACAGATGGTGGCAGGAAATGAGAAGAGTGCATGTGAAAAAGAGGACAGAAAAAATGTATGACATCTTGTCTGTGCCACAAGTTCAGGATATGACTACAGAGATGCTTGGTTGAGTGGCATGGGTGCTTGCTGTCAACCAAGGTCATTCAGTGTATGCGTGAGAAAGATTGAGACAAATGGACAAAGCCTAAGTCAAGCTCTAGTGACAGTGATGATTGTGTTCTATCCTATGACCCATAGGTCATATCATTGCGCCTAGGCCTACTCCATAGGCATTTCTGCCCCAAGGCCAAGTGTCTTTGGCTGTGAAATGGTTCTCAGTCTCACCCTCTCAATGCCAAAACCACCGTGAAGTGGACTTCAGCCTGTATCAATGACTCCTCTTCATGGGCTTCTCCATAATAACCAATTCAATAGCCGCGGCTGCATGCATTCACATCAGTAGCATTCTTTGGCTGGGCTAGTTCCTTCTTTTTATGAAACTCTTTATCACTGACACACACAGATCATCAGTTCAAGGTTATTTGTGTTTTTTCCTAAAGTTGATTAGGCATGCATTCTTTCAGAGTGTGTGTGCTTGTGTGTGTGTGTGTGTGTGTGCATGCGTCAGTGCAAACCCAAAGAGCCATTGTACCCTTGTTTGAGTTTTGACCACCCTCCTGACCCCCTGTGATGATTGTCAGGTCCTTTGTCCAATAGAGAAGACTCACACATATGCCCTGCTGAGGCGCCAGTTTTGTTTTGCGGATTCTGAATTTTTTTTTTTCTCAGCCCAAAATCTTTTGAGGTCTTATTGAATGAAAGCACAGACGTCCACTTGCACATGTGCACGCTAGAGACACAGACACTAACACACCTTTGATCTTTACACACACCACTAGAGCCCTCAACCCCTTTTGCTTTTCCCGCTGTCCATTCCTGTCAAGCCCTGTGGCAGCCCTGTGGCTTTTTTCCATTCTCTCACTCCAGTGACAGTAGCTTTGTCTTACTTTAAAGCATCCAGTAGACATCTGCCTTGCATGACCCCAGGTGGCTTTGAGAGCGTATGTCAGAACAAATTTAGTAATACGGAATACAGTAGCACACACATGCCCCGTTGATTGCAGTGCTAATATTCTAGTCCGTTTTATTTTGAAATCGGTTGACTGTATCTGCTGCATAATACACAGCTATGAACTGTAGTTTAAAGTTAAAAAAAATAGCCTGGAAGCATTTGCATATGTTATTTTAGTTCCATCCCAGGACAATACAGTCTCAGGCACTTGCCCTTTCACTGACTTAGCCTAGTATTCCTTTTTCATTTTATAAAACTGACGTTGCAAACACAAACTTGAAGCATTACCACCCAATTTTACCGTGCTTAGTTAACACTTATCGGTTTATGGGGTTTTGGAAGAAAAATTGTCAGGTTTTTCTTGGTGGTAGTAGTAATAATGTTCATATCAGCAGGTAATTACAGTCCCTTCAATTGAGAGTTAATCCACATGTGCCCTCTCTGTGTTATCGGGGTGCATACCAGGGGAGCTTTGGAGGTAGGCCCATAGAAACACCTAAATTACTCTTTTATTCTGGGAGAAGACACACATAGATTTTTTTTGCGTACACGCTCCTGTGACGCTCACACACCCCCACCGTCGGCTGTTTCTCTCTCACACACCTCTCCTCATTCCCCTCTCATCGGTGCCATATCTCACTTCATTTCCCCATACAATGGCTATGCTGTATCAGAACCATCCCTGAACCCCTCTAGCCATACTTTGTCCCCAGGCCCAGACTATGACACAGTTGGCTGAGGCAGAAGAAAGACCCTCTAGACCTGCCTCATTAAAATGGTAAAGAGCTGGAGGAGGACAGGAAAGCTAATCCTTCAGCCAGTCCCCTCCTAGAGCCCTCATCTCCTGGACTAAGACCCCTCCGACACACACACACACACACCCACACACACACACACACACGCACGCTTAAAGATCATGAGAAGCTAAGGGGCTATGACTGGGCTTTCTAAAATACATAGCCCCTGGGAGATGGAAATGATAGGGCTCAAATGGGACAGTTTAGGGGCTGGGAGTGGAGGAAATGGATTTGGACTGTGTGTGTGGGTGTGTGTGTGGGTTAGGGTGGGCTTGGAATTGATTGGACTGGTGTGTATAGGTGCTTTAGCAATAAACAGCTGTCCAATGGAGTGTGGTTGTAGATTTGTAAACATCAAATTGTGTCTCACGCTGTTCAATATCAGCGAAGCAATTGTCTCTTAAGTGCAGACGGTTCAACAATATACTGGAGGGTGAACGGGTTCTTCGGTCTTCGGTCATTTATCCACTGGACGGACATATGCATACAGGATATTGACGCAGGCCTGTTGACTCACGCTGCTGAGGTTTAAAGTATGTTTATGTAACATTACGGTACTTTATTACTTGTTAAACTGCCTCTTCTTAAAGCCATGTGTACTGTTCTTTTGTATATGCAGCTGTGCTTACTGTCATATGAGATGAGAAGTTTCACAATACTGAATGAACAGTCGGTAGCAGAAACGCACATCATATTAATCAATCTTGTGGTGATAATTGTGAATACTATACCTCAGACCTTTTTCAGCAGTACAGCAGATAGACACTTACACAAAAGTGAAAATGTGGCTCCAAAAGCCACTGCAGCCCTGCATGAGTCACTCACTCACACAGTAGTTCAGCTGCAGGGCTTGCAAAACGGGGAAAACAGAGAAATGTTAATTTCCCCAAAGACAGATGTTTCACAGTTCACTTTATTTATTTATAAAATGGCAAATCACAGCATAAGTCATCTCAGAGCACTTTACATAGTAAGGTCGAGACCTTACAATAATACAGAGAGAAACCCAACAATTCCCCCTTGAGCAAGCACTTGGTGAAGAAAAACATTGGCTAGCTGAGTAGTGACAATAATAATCCCTTTCACAATTACCCCACAATGACAGCAAAAAAGTGCTGCAGTATACTGTATTTTCTGGTATTAATTGCATTTATTGATCGTGCTTTAAACACTACAGTGCCAGCAATTTACAATGCAACTGATTAAATACACAATTAGTCTTACATGTACCGGCTTTACCATTTAGACAGTATTACTTCCAGTAACTCTGCACATCCAGAAAAATGGGAAAGCTGTGTAGGAAAAATAGATGAGGCTGGTTAATGTGCTTCGTCAGCAGGTCCACCTGAAGACTTCCCGACAGATAATGATGTTGTGCTTCCATCTCAGAGAGACAGAGAGAAAGAGAGAGAGAGAGCGTAGGAAAGGGAAAGAGAGGGAAAGAGAGAGAGAGAGAGAGAGAGAGAGAGAGAGAGAGAGAGAGAGAGAGAGAGAGAGAAGGAAAAGGGTGAAGAGACCCATCTGTCCATATCCAAAGTTAAAGCACTGAGGCAATACTCCCCTCCAAACTGTGCAATTAACCCACTGTGGAGGATGGAGAGAGGATGGTTCAGCCCTTTGGCTGCTTCTCTGAGGAGACCCTGACAATGGCCTGTTTGGATTATGTTAATGTGTTATGCAGTGGAGTGATATTTTTATGCATATGTTTGCCTTAGATTTCTGCTCAAGCATGTGAATAAAAATTGCATTGGCAGAAATCCTAATTTCCATCATATATGTTGTGGCACATGAGGATACAGCGGTTTTAGTGTGTCCTGGTAGCTCAAACCCTCTGCTTGGCAGTTCTGTATATTAATATCTGACATAGACCATATCTCAAAATCTTTTTACATGATGCACAAGCTATAGAAGCAGTTTGTGCCTGAAGCTGTGTAAACTGCATGTTTTAAATTATTCAGTAAATCTCTGTCTGTGTTGTTTTCTGCATGTAAAGTATTTTGTCACACTTGTCTTTCAATCTTCTATGCAAATGTAACCATTATTGTTATTATTATCATTATTAATACAGTGTGTTAATTCTTGATATTATATTAACGCTACATTGAGAAATCGCTGAGCTCTACTTTCCAACTTTACACAATATGGTGGATTTTGTTTCATAATTGCTTATTTGGCTGATCACAGCAATTTCACATCAAGTCTTTGGGAACAATGAGCTTTTCACAGAGCCTGACGAATTAGCTGTTTTGTGGAAGGCTTTAGTGAAAAATGCTCATCATAACAGGGTAAGGCTCTGCTCTTGTCTTTCTATGTATGTGACTGTGTTTTTCCGTGTATGCAAGCAGGGCTTCTTTCTCAAATGCTGTAAAAGGCCATTTGCCAGACTGTTGATCACTTCATTCATTCATTAAGCCTACTCGTCTGCCTCAGGTGATCTCTGAATCTGCACACAGAGGACGTGGACAGAGGGCCTATTGAGAAAACTGGATAATTTAGGGCAATAAGCACCACATGCTGTTAGCTTTAATTATAAGAATTACCATGGCATACATGTTAATGTAGTCATTATGTGCAATATCCATTTTCTTTGTGGAATGGGTAGTTTTGTGCCAAAGACCAAGGAGAGGAAAGCATACTGTTATTTTTCAGGAATTGCTAATTGCTGATCTTCCTGGTATCGCTACGAAGCCCTTGTTTTTCTCTGTCACTTCTGCCCTACATTTGACTGACATACACAACTGTACTGTACAATACAATGGGGTTTTATTTTAACAGTCTCACGTACACACATGCACGCACACGCACAGATAGTGTTATGTGTCAGCTGGCAGTTTGCCAAGGCCACAGACATAAGGCAGTGACAGTAGATGACAGCAGTAAGATTAAAGGGTGTGGGAGTTGTGAGTTGGGCCAGAAGACTGGCAGGTCCATAAATATCACATGCAGGGATGCCCCTAATAGTTCAGAGTACCATATCATCACACAGCCCCATCATAGAGGATAGACCTGGTACAGTGAGATGCGGATGTGACTGAAGCAGAATGCAAAGTCAGGTGGAGGGCATCAGCTTGTAGGAATTCTCCCACATACTGCATAATACAAAACTCCATTTACAAACTGCCCAAGAAAAAAAACAAACAGATCGATAGATGTAGGATTTTTCTTGTTTTTAAAAAACAACAAAGTACATTGACCACAAATCCCTTTAGTCTTTTGTTGCCCAAAAACGCAAACAATTTAAAGTCTTTCACATTAGAACATTGATTGTTTTTCTGTGTTTTTATATCATTGTAAAGCATGTGTTTTGTTCTCTTGGTAGACAAAACTTAACATAACAGCTATTTGGATCCAGATCCTGTGATTTTACAAAAGCACTAGTCATGTCATGTTTGAGTAGAGTGAGTGAGTTTGTCTTATCTTCACATGATAAAATATTCATTTGTAGAAAATTGCAACTGTCAAGAAATGAATGATTTGCTAGACATGTGTAGTGACTGTTAAAGAAAAGCAGTTAAAGTTAGCACATTTTATTTTAACACTTAACATATGTTGCTATCTACTTACAAGTGCATATACAGTTACACATACACAATTTAACAGGCACAAACACACTAGTATAAATGCTGTTTTCTCAGTAACCGAACCCTACAGTTGTTGGACATCAGTAAACACACTCCTATGTAGTTACAGCTGGATACTCGCTGACCCAGTCCCCTCATTTCCACAGCGACACACACAAGCCAACTCGCACATACAAACACGAATCTACACACACTGACGCAGAGCAATAAGCAGCTAGTGGGCCTTTCTGTAATTAAACCTGTACTGTTGTTTGTAAGCTGTCAGTGGGCAGAAACACACATGCACATACACACACATGCATAGACACACACTTGAGCACATTTTCTGTTGCATTTGCATCTCATGCATTCTTTCTCTCAAGGCTGAGTACTTTTCAGAGTGCAGTGTTGACATGAGTGGTGCCTGTCTGATTCAGTTACACCAGAAACACGTCTCCAGGTGTATTGTCAGGCTGCTAGAGCTGTTCGACATTCAGATCTAATGCAAAAAACATAACAAGGATTCATTTGGTAGATTGTACATGTGTTGATCTGCCTGGTAGGAGATTGTGCGCATTGTTCATATATAAAACAAGCTTTTGTGCAAGAACAGACACGCACTGTAACTCAAAGTTGTGCTTTTTTATCGTCTTTCATCTTTTTTTTTTAGGATTTTTCTTGGTTTAATTTTAACTCTTGTGTTAGGGTTATGCATTTTGTTGTGGTGTTTTCTGCGTGTTGAGATTATAGTGTTTCGTGTATAGAGTTTGTGTCGTGCATGCCGTGCGTATAATGTTTCCGCTGCTTCTGCCAGTGTGTGTGCGCGCATGCATGTGTGAGCATATCTGTGTGTCTCCAGTGAGGTGTGCTCTCAGCTCTGAGTGGGCGTTTCACAGACAGCCAAGAGACCAGCAGGGAAATTTCCCATCAGCCCATGGTGCAGTGTGCAGTGCAGGTTAACCACTGAAGGCGCTGAAATCCATAGTCGCAGCACAACAGGCTGTCTCTCTCTCCTCCTCTCTCTCTCTCTCTGTCTCTCTCGCTCTCTCTCTGTCCCTCTGTCTGCTAGCATCCCCTGCAATTCTCCCTTTCTCTATTTCCCTCACCCTCTCCTCCATTCTCTCTCTGTCTCCCCAGATGAATCAGAGCAGAGATGAAAAGCTTTCAGGAATGCTGGCAGACAGGCAGTGCTTTACAGTAATCTAACCTGGGGAAGATGAAAGCCAGCTGGGAAGCTGGGAATACAGCGAGGGGGGAAAAGGTGAGAGAACAGAACGACAGGATAGAGTTTAGGGAAAGAAAGGAGTAGAAGGGCTAGACAGGCAGAGAAAGAAAAGGGCAAAAGAGTGAGTAAGAGAGGGTTTGTGGGAAGAAGGGACACAGGAGTAACAAAATGGACAGTTTGCAAAGAATGCTGAGGGGTTAGATTGCAAAATTGGTAAATTGCTTGGTGGAAAGAGAGTTGGAATAGTGAGAGGATGAGAGACACAGAAAACTGCTAGAGTAAACTTGCCAGGAAGTGGAATAAACTGGAGAAGAAAAGGGAATATATAAGGATCCTTCTAACGTAACCGAGGACGGTTTTTTGTGTTGCCAGACGTTAAAAAAAGATGTACTTGGCTTTACCCTAAAGATAATTCTAGCTCATCACAATTTTGATCCTGCTAGTATCAGTGAGGGGCTATTTAGATAGTTTCATTTAATTATTTTTGGTTTTAACTCATTTAAAAGTCGATCAGAATTTAGACTTTTTTGAAGCTGTGTTTCTGCCATGTTGCTTTGGCGAGCAGTTTTATCACAACCAAACAAAATGAAGAAAACGTTAAAAAAAAACAAAAAACAAAACTTCAGTTCCAATAAGTTCTTCCTTAAATCAAACAATCCACCTGTATCACAGTCCTCTTTGGCCTCCATGCTGTTTTGTAAAGCCTCAATAAGTATGGATTGTAACAGTTTAGTTAGTTTTAGTGTAGTACTTTTTATCAGATAGATGTTTAACTTTGTTTTACTATTTTACGACAGCTTCTTTATTTCTTTTGATTTACTTGCAACACTTTGAATGATCTTACAAATTCAGTTTCAGAAGTAAGACAAAGAACTGAGAGAGAAAGAAAAAAAGAAAGAGCAATGAAATGAAACTAAAGGTGAGTAATAAGATCAATAAAAAACAGATTGCATTACTTTCTTGTTATAGTTTTGTCTTGTAGATATTTTTTTCCCCCATTTTATACACCTTCTGTAAACTCTTCGTCCATTCTTTTGTGTTAGTGTCCGATTTTATACACTCTGTGTTTGCTGTAACGAAGAAAAAGTAGTATTAATGTCCACGGTCTTCAGGGATTGCGGTTGCAGGGCTCATTTTCAGGGATGCCTCCAAAGTAGACTTTTGTATCCTTGTGTTACTTTAAGTGAGATGGTGGCAGACGATGCAAAGTGAAAGCGAAACACTAAGGAGGGAATTAAATGAAAACAGACCATGAAAATGGGCTGTTACATTTGGCATTGTAATTACTGTAAGTCAGTGTCATTCGGAGAGGTTGACACATAGTGTAATTGTAGCTGTCACACAGATGACAGCAGCCCAACACAAACCTGTGGAGTTTAAATTTCAGATCCTCTTCAGTGGAACAAACTCAATTGCAACACTGCTCACTGAACACTGAAGTAGCATCAAGTGTACCACTGTTGTCACTCGAAATGGCTTTGGCATTTGGAAGGGGGAGCACTCTTTGTGTGTGTGTGTGTACGTGTGTGTGTGTGTGTGTTCTTTGAATCATAATGTAGGTGGAGGACGCCTGTCGCTGCTGTGACAAATCCCACCTCATGCACCTTGTACTTCCTGCGCAGAATGAGAGGAGCGCACCACACCGAAACGCTTCCCCACCTAATTGAAATTTTGAGGTATAAGAGGATTTCTGCGCAATGCAAGCTGACAGGCCCCATTCACCAAATATCCTCTTAGATTCCTCTCTCACTCTGTCTCTCCCCGAGAAAGAATGAACTTTTATCTGTCTTCAAGTTTTAGTGCAGCTTACAGCCATCTTTATCTAACATTCTGCAGGTGATGTGTCTCAGTTCCTCTCAATCTCTTCTCTTTGTGTCCCTTATTCTCTGTCGTTCAGGCTTGCTCCGCTCTGACAGTGGCACATGGGTTGCCTGTTTTCTCGTCATACTTCGGTTTGCAATACCGTAAAAGGGCAGAGAAGGTAGACGGGCAAGAAATGAATGTGGATAATAAGACTGAGAGGTGGAGAAGAAGAGAGGAAATGGCAAAGAAAGACAAACAGAGTGCAGAGTGGGAGAAGTACGCCAGAGAATGACTGTGGTGATTAGATGCACTTGTGATGACTGTCACTTCAGCCAAGTCAAATTATCCACATAGTTTAAATCAGCTATCTGCAGAGGAAAGTAGAGAACAAATTATGGGACTGTGCGTTGACAGATTAGCATTTATGTCAACCCAGAATAGAGTTGTCTGTATGGTTTGATTGCACAGCCCTTTTATGCAGAATTACACACCCTTACAAATAAATTGCAACAACAAAAATGTTTATTCAGCAGCTTAATTGTAACCAGATTACATATTCTATCAGTTTAACAAGAAATTATTGTAATTTCCAAGTAATGTATTTATTGACTTTTTTTTCTGCCAAAATGTCATTGTACTGTTATTTCTATTCACAAGGAAACATCCACGAGGACCTGAGACACAATGTGTTTATTTACATATCATGGGAACCACAATCTTTTCCTAACCTTAACCAAACTGATTTGATTGCACAAGCTTACACCTGAATCTAAAAGAGGGGAAAGCCAGCCTGTGCTTTGTATACCCACCATCCACCCCAACCATCTCCCGCCAACTCAGATACAGTTTAGAAATGTCTCACTTCATTCAAAAAGAAGGAAACAAAACTTTTCATTACCTTGAACCTGAATTTAATTGGGAAAACAATTTAGGAACACAATTTCCGAGAGAGGGTTACATTGCATGGCTTTCCACCAACTGTTTATGTTCATTATGTTTCACACTATAGCAGCTAAAGTGTCCATTTTGTGAGTCTTTGTAATTACACACAAACTCACACATACCACATGCTAACACGTTCAAACGTAGTCGCAAAGGAATCGTTTTTATTTGAACATGCTTGCATGCCTTTTTATCTGCTCCCTTGTCTTTGTGATTAGATAACCAACCATCCTGAAACAACACGCTCATTTATTTATTGGGTGAAGTTATTTGACTCCCACTGTGAAACCTCCATTATCATGCACAATGCACTGCTTTTATGCTATCGCATAATGCATGGGCGTGAAACTCTAATGTGCTCCCTTGATAAATCAGTGCTAATTTTAGAAAAACCTCCCACAGAGCCAGTAAAAGGGATAGGATATAGTTAGGATGTCTCCATCGGTATAAGGGAGGGAATGTGTTTGAAAATAATACAAAGACGAAGGTTTCCTCCAGGAGTGCATGGCCAGGCCTGGAATCCTTTTCTAGGCTCCCTGACTTCTTGAAATTAATTGAATACATTATTTATCTTATATCACAAAATTCAAAGCAACTGCCCCCCCACTAGGTAATAAGTGTCACTCATTGTTATACATCTTTTTTTTTTTTTCTGACAAGCCCAAAAAACCCTGTTGCTGTATTAAAGTTAAAGTAGGGCCTTAGCCTGTGATATATTTCTAGTGTGTCAGACATAATTCAAGGTGAGGTATTGTACCTCATACAGCGAGACATAGAAATGGAATGGTGTTGTGATTAATGTTGTAGCCTCTGGTGGTTGTTTGGAGCGAGAATAAGACAAGGAGAGGAGAAAATAAAAGTGACTTAAGGGAACTAGTCTGTTCCTTTTGGGTACAAATATTGGGTATATACCTACAGTATGTCAACAAGGGGTTAACGTGTGCGTGTGTGTCTATATTGCTATTATTATGTTATACATTATATTTAAATCATTTTACTTAGAGTATTTTTTTGCCTAATTTATGCAGATAGTGGATAAAATGCATGACGTTATCGATGAGGCAAAGACAATAGCACTACGGATGTCTGCTCATGCACAACCTCTGTGACTGCTGGGCACCGAAACCATTATATCAAGCAGTTAAGTATTTGTTCCGACAAACACAGGCTTCGTGGAATGCATCCAAGCCATTTTCGGTGGACATTAGCCTTTAGTCTTCTTGCTCTTTCTCGTTCTCATCATCTTTCCTGCAATGTTTCCATTATTATAGCAGTTGGTGAATCAACACATGCCTCAAGGGTTTAGTGCAGTGTTATTCCTTGCTCCCCCTGTCCTCCCCACTCTCCTTGTTTTTCATTTTCTCACTCTCTGTCTCCCTCTCTCTCTGCTAAACCAGCAATGCAATTTTTCACTTCAGTGGGAAAACAGGTATAATAGAGGGAGTGCGGCAGTCTGTTTAATAAAGGAATAAAGGCAAAGAGGAGAGATGAGAAAGAAAAAGGAAGCGCCCTTGGGGCTGAAAACACGGGAATATACACGCAGACGAATGCACACATACACACAAACACACTTGGGCAGACAATAAGGAGGGAACACAGAAATTCGCACCTGCTTATCTCTGAGGAATTGGTTGTGAGGTGCTTCCCTATTTAATTAGAAACTTTGGTAGGAACCTCATAAATCACTACAACATAAAACTGAAGGGTAGAGCAATGACTGTTTCCCATACACACGTTAGTGCAAACACATATACACACTCTGGTCCGCAGTAGTAGAACCAGTGATAATTTATGAATACATGAGTGTGTGTGGTCTTCAGCCGCAGTCAGTGATCCATAGATTTAATATGTGAACGCATGTATCAGCACACCAGTGGAATACCACTTATTTCAGAAAAATTGCTTGAAAAATGTGTACTTCATCACCTTCACCTTTTTGAAGAAGATTTCAAATTCCAATCGTGAGATCATGTTACTTGACTCTGTGATTACACCTGACCAGAGACTGAAGACAGAGATAGTGTTGTGTTGAGAAACGGAGCACCAGAGTGCAGAAAGGTCATGATGTGTATGTGGTTGTGTGCGCACCGGACTGTGCACGTATTTAGTGCTTGAACTCTAGGCGTGTGTGTGTCTGTGTGCATGTGTGCCTGTGTCTCCAGAGTTATTCTGATGGCAGTGTGTGGTAACGGGATCCAGGGTGATGTCTGCTCTCAGACAGCGTCTGGCTCTCAGCTCCCCATCTATTATTCACACACCTGCATACACACTCTGATACACACTGCCGTCTTCCCCCACGTCTTGCCCTTTGCTACACTTTCTTTTCCCACATTTTTCATTGAACTGTGAAAAGTTAGGGATTGTTTTGTCTTCCTTGGCATTTTCTTTGTGCTTGCATGCGGATGAGTTTGTGTGTCTTTGTGCATTTATGTATTTGCACTTAACTCCCAGGAAACCATCCACGCTCTCAAAGTCAATGAACTGCTTTGTTTGCTCTGGTAAACAAGCTGAAGATTAGAATTGACCAGAGAAAATAGGACAGGCTGATGGGCAGTAAAAGAAACCGATAGATAACTGCAAAGACAAGCGTGGTCTGGTAAAAAGGGATGACAGAGTTCTCAAAGTCATCCCTTCTCCTTGACTAAAGTTGATCAGAGCCTGTTATTTGTCCATTATCAGACCTAGACATCAGTAGAGGGACCAGGCCCTTTGCAGCCACTCTGGTTGGATATGCTGCTGATTGACAATTATGGAAGCAGGGTATGGTCCAATCAAGAGAAAAAAAGCCTACCCCGTTTAGATGAAATGATACACCTTTGTTCTTGGGTTGTGAAGTACAACGTTGCATAGAGACGGGTAAAGGTCATGCTGGGGGTGTTTGTGAGTGATCCCGTGAGTGTTGATCAAAGTCTGTCAGTAGACCTTTATCTAGAGCCCATTTTCATCTTAGGTTCCTGAAGACAGCTATACGCCTGTTTTGTGTAAGGGTGATCTAAGGTTTTTCCATGGTTGGATACATTGGTGATTGACAGTTAAGGAAGCATGACATAGTTAACTCGTTAAAAAAAGAATAGCACTGTGTGGAGCTTTTTAGTAAACAAACTATTTACATTGAATGTTACTAACCATAATACATTGTGTGCATCCTTCAGGTCTAACAGGTGTTCAGTCCAATTTCTTTCTAATGAAACATTTGCAGAGTTGTTTTTATATACATTAGTATGCAAAAGGTTTAGGCACTGTAGGTGTTTGGACTCTTATTTAACCTGCAGCGCCATGACAGAAGTTTCTGGTTATTCCCAAATTCCTCCTGCTGCATGACAGAAATCCCACATGTACAGCCAGAGTCATAAATAATTACTTTCAGCTCCAAAAAGAACAAGAAGTCCTCCAAAAGATGGTGTGGCTCCCATAGAGGCTTGATCTCAATGTTATTAAGTCAGACAGTGATTACATGAAGAGATGGAGACACAGAGACAGACTAAATTTATAGTGCAACTACTGCAAGCTCGCCAGTATGCTTGAAATAACCTCTGTGCTAAAGCTGTGCACATGTTTACAAGGAAATAAAGAAAGAGAGAAGGAAGAAATATCAGTTTGATTTGTCGTTTTTCTCCGTTTACTGCACTATGAAGTTAATGGACAAATAAAAAAAGATTTATTGCATTATTTTTGAGAGCAACCTGACCACATATCTGGTGCCTAAAACTATTCTCTTAATACTACTCATTTTCTTCCCTGCCTTTGTTGATGTATTGCTTCTTGGTGCATTACAGCCACCTGTAGGAGACATAGCAGGACATCTTTGACAGTGACAACCGTGTATTGCGTCAGATATATACCCACATGTCACTGTCATAAGTTCAAAAGTTCACAGCAAGCCTGTAAGTATCTGTAACTGAGTGTATAATGCACATGTGGGACTTTTTGGTCTTTTGCTTCTTTCGTCTGGACTGAACTAATTTCCCAAACAATCTTCCATGTACATATGCTCTCTAAATATTGGCCAGAAATTCTGGCTTCAAAGTTCCTCTGCCCAAAGGCTGCGAGCCAGTCGTAGGAGGAAAGTAGGCAGGGAAATTAGGGAACAGTGTTGTGATAAATACAGGAGTGGAGAGCAAACTGCATAATTGGTTGCCATAGAGAAAAGACAAATATACTGACATTTCAAGAGACAAAGCAGATTTGAAACACTTGATTGTTTTAGTCAGTATTTTGAAAAAAGTGGCATGGTGTGAAGACCTAACCAAGTTTTAAAACGTTACAAACAAATGGACGGATCAAAACATTGATATGATTTCATAGGATGAGCTATAAGAAGTCTGATCCCACTTGAAACTAGCTAATGTTTTCAATGTCTTGTTTAGTCCTGATGATTTTTTGATGTCTTGGTAGATTGAAGTTATTTTGGTGGCACAGCAGCCTATTAGACGGCAGTAGTCATTATGTTTTGGCTCATCAGTGAATACTGAAGTAAAACAGTACAAAAATAGTCCCTTAAGTGAATTCATTTAATTTACTGCAAGAAAGAAATGGATATTTCCTTCATTTTTTTCCTCCTCAACCATCTCCTCTTTTTCCTCTTCCTTCTGCTTCTCTAACATCAAAGCTAGCCGCCTCTTGCTCTGCCATATGTCCAGCTTCCTGGGTCCTGCAAATGCTTGGACAACACACATACAACCTTTTCCTTTCTGTCACCTACACACACACACACACACACAAAAGACAGGCCCCTGAGTATAATATTGTTGTGATTATACAGTATGCTGTTCAGCCTACTGAAACAGTTTGCCAGCTACACTCATCCTAATGAACTGCATCCATAGCTCTGAGTTTGTGCACTGCTGTGTCACCTGAAAGGCTTGATTTGATACAATAGGCGGATTTGGTGCCCTCACTATTCTGGGGAGCATGTTGACTTCATTAATGGCTCCCAAAGCCTTTTAGCTCTCACACAGTGGCCTCTGGTCTCAAAATATAATGGGGTGCACACCACTCTGTAGCACTGCTACCGGTTTGCGCCACTAATAGAGACACAGGTGGTGATATGCCCTCAAATTATGCCATTGCCTCTGTGGGGTCCTTGAGGCCCAGCCAGTAGCTGCAACAGCAGTTGGGGGAACAGCAGCTCTTATCACTGCCGAAAAACGGACTAACAAAGAAAAGACAGTAGAGGACATAATTGGTTTGAAAGAGGAATGTGCGTATGGGTTTTCTCAGCAAGGCCAGGTATTTGTCTACACTAAATGAGGTCTGTCAGGAGATCTCTACTTGTCACCTCTAACACACTGCTTTGGCTCTAATGAGACAGTAACAGTTAAAGTGATGGAATGATGCATATTGTGATGAAAAATGGCAAAACTGAGAAGCCGATGATGACCATGTGAACAGAAAGAAGCGACTGAACGGGATAAGCATGGAGCAGTTAATGAAGGAAAGAACTCTTTGTTCTTCGTTGGGGCCTTCCTGGTCTAGACTAGACTATAGAAAATGTCATTATTCTACTATCTCTGGAAAAAGATAGGCACCATCAGTAACCATATACCGACAGGGTTTGCAAGGAAAAATGAAAAGAAAGGTTTTCAGTCTAAACATGTGTCGGCACAGTCAAAAAGAGAGAAGACAACGTTCAGAATACTGTTTTAGCTGCAACAGGAGAAAGTCTGAAACTAACATAACAAGACAGTGGGAGGGAAATTTCAGAACTGCAGAATAAAAGCAAATGAGAGAAAGTGAGTGAGTCATTAGAACTCAAGAGGTCACAAATGTTCTCAAGACTGAACTGGCCACAAGTCTGCAGGTATTTCAGACAACCTCATGACTTAAAGATTGAGACAGAATAGCAGAGAGAGAGAGAGAGAGAGATGGAGAAAGAGCAAAGGCAATAGCAGAGGAGGGAAATGAGTAACAAAAGCTGAGCTGTGAGCCCCCTGCCTGGTCACAGTGCTCTAAGGCAGCTAAGCAGCGAAGGCAATGATAGCAGGGAAACCTGTCACTCACCCTTTGAAGCCATAGGGGAGATTGAAGGAGGAGAGGAGAGCAGGGGGAGAAATGAGTTGGGAAGCCTCCAGACACTTGTCCCCTTTCACGTCCAACACCATCATCCCTCACAATAACATTCTTGTCCTTCTCTTCTCCTCTCTGCTTGCTCTTTCTCTCAGCAGGGGGATAAGGTTAGATTAGTAGGCTGCATGGACCTGCAGGCTAACAGGTACCACACCTTTAATGCCACAACGGTCAGTCACCGAACCAGGGGTCCCCCTGCGGCTCAGTCTGCTGTAGTGTCACATCCCAGGTGTGAGCGAGGTGGTTAAAAAATATTTGCAAGAGTAGCACATATGGAAATAAACATAGGTCAAATATGCAAAATTACCTTTATTCCAGTTTTATTCTCTTATTCAATGTTTCTCCTTAGTTTTTCTCTTCTGTTTCTCTGCAGAGCTGCTAATATGTCACAACCAGCAAATCGATCTGCACATCCAACACTGTATTTGTTTAGATGCAAGACAACGAACACACTGAATTACAGCTACAAACAATTTCCACACTGCAGTTTCTTAATACAACACTAAAAATACTTTTTCCTTAGGTAATTCTGAAGTGGCCGCTTCAGGAGGGAAAGTTAAAAATGTAGAAATAAAATTGTATAAAACTCCAATTTAAAACTGTTGTGTGATAAAATATTTAGAAAGTGGATTCAGACATTGATAATGTTTTTATCTTGGCCAGTTGTCAAAATGTTCCATGAATTATGAATGCCATGACATCAGCGTGACCAAACAAATGGGATGTAGTGATGCTGGGAATTTTCATGAGCAGGATGCAAGTCAACTTTTTTCCGAGCTTTTAGGAAGCTGTGGACACAACTTTTTCCATAATGCAACTTTTTTCCACATAAATTATCTTAACCTCTTATTGCTAAACTACCTGACCAAAATAAAACCTCTACAGAAGATTAGCCTCAATAAAACTAAACTCAGCAGGAGGGCCGTTGCAGAGGTCATATTTCTGCACAGTTCTGACACTGACGACACAAATCTCTGTAGTTACTTCCCCTCTAACAATGACATTTCCTTGATTTGCACCCACAAAGCACCTTCCCTCACAGCGCAGGCATCAGGGGAAAGGCATTAATTAAAATCCTGCTGTGTAGCAGATATGCCTAATTGCAAACATAAAACAGAGAATAGTGAATTAAAGCATAGAATGAGTTCAGTTCCACTCTGTGGGGTTTTTTTGCCCACTCATCCTCCTATAGCGAGAGGAGTGGAGTCGGAAGGAAAGAAGGAAGGAAAGAAGGGGGATTTTAAAAGTGTCTTTAATGAACTGTATGAATATTTTACTTCCATAACGGAAAGCAGTAAAGCACTGAGTCAGTGTTGTACCTTCTGGATAACTGCGTGATGATTCCATTGTAGCTTGTCATAAAATATAAAATACTATTCCGAAAGACATTGTAGGTGTAGAAATACCATGGCATTAGTCATTCATGTGTCATCTACAGTATGTGTTTCTAGAAACTGCATCGTTCTTTCCTGGCCAGGCCTCTTCCTCTTGGAATAAAAACACGTGTTTGTCTTTTGTGGTTTCCTAATATCTAATGCTGGCAAAGAATAGCGGATAATATGGGATTCTTTACTGCAGCAATGCTACAAGACCAGCTTGGCATCCCACATTTGTGTGCCACATCCTCATTAATACCCTCAGATTAATGTCAAATCATTCACACTCACCCACTAGTCTTGCACCAGTCCATCTTGCCTAAAGCTATATATTGAGGCACTGAATGTGGAAGTGGAGGGTTTGTTCTGTCATTGATTGACACTGAGAGATGGAGCCAGTCCGCCTCTTAGCCCCCATTCCTTCTGTTATTCTTGCTAGCTTCTTCCCCCTCCCATCCTCTTTTCTCTCTGTCTGCCATATGTTTCAGTGAGCTGGACAGATTTGGGCAATCAGACAGCCACCATTGTATTGCTGTCTGTATGAATAGAATGCGTGGAAAGACACATTGCCATTATGTAGTGCCGATACGTTGTTTCTTTTCTTCCTGTCTCTTTCACAGCGAATGTTCCTCTCCGTTGTCTCTGTCTGGCTATGTCTCTTTCGAGGCTCTTAATGCATGTTCTGCCTTGCCTGGTTGAATACCTAACACTCTGCTGTGGCTTTACAAAGAGGCTGGAAACCTGAGCGAAGTGTGGCAAGTCAGATTACGCCGCCTTTTGGCATGTGGCTGCGCTCGTTCCGGGCCAAAACGTTCATGATTGATATCTTGAGCGAGGTAAAGACACAAGACCTTAAAGAGACGACACCAGGAGAATTCGATGTACATGTTCTGTCTCGTGTTGGGACATTTAATCACCGAAATGTGTTACGGGTTTGTAAAAAGTGACAGCCCTTGTAAACAACTTGCAAGCGACAGATAAGTGAAGATCAGATATGTTTGATTTCACATGACCCTGATGATAGTAGCTGATCTTACATTTGCTCCAAATTAACAGTAAAGTCACACTACTACTGTATAAATAAGAATTCTCACAGGACAAGTGAGTTTTTCTTGTTTTTGTAGTTTGATTGCTGCATTCAAGGAATATAATGCTATTTTTGTTCAGTAAGACAAGCAACAACAGCAGCCTTAAACCCAAATATCTATTCAAAAATTTCAAAGTGAATGCAGTCAAAATGTCTGGCATTATAATTAAAAGTTAAACTGAGAAATTTAGTTTTGCAGCATCCAGAAGACATACCATTAGTCCAGTTTTCAATTAAAAATGACTTTCAACTGTTCCTGATCTTACCAATAAATCTGGAGAATAATTGTCAACGCTTGAAACCAGCCTCATTTTTTATCACTTTGATCCAACAGAAAAAAAGGTTCATGACCCTTTTTAGCTGCAGAAAGGCTGGCATGGACTTTGAGTTTGCCCATGTGTGCGTTTCAGAGGATTAGCGGAATTCCTCACACAAATAATGTGGAAATTTAAGTTTCCCAGCATGCTGTGTGACTTTGGATGACATTCTGCTCCGGCCCACTCACCTCGCTGTGGTTGCATGGCCTATGTCAGACCGTAGTGATACTTTAGTCAGCAGCTTATTCTGGCTTCCACTCGCAGCATGTTGGTCATGGTATGTGTTCCAGCCATGGTGTGTTAGTGTGTGTGCCATGCTTAACAGACTGCAACTCTGTGTGACAAGTCTTCATTCTGCCACTTTGCAATCCGTGCCATAGCAGGCAAGGACACAGTTTAGCAGTCTCTTTCACCGGTGATACTGAGAACCACAAAGTTTGTCCCCTTCAGTTATTGTAATATTTAGAAAGCACACTTTCAATATGTTTTTATTTTTTACCAGTGCTTCAGGTTCCTCTCACAATCCAAAGACATGCCTGTTATGGTAACTGGTGATTTTTAAATGGTTATGTGCGACAGTAAGCATAAATTATTATCAGTTCGTTTGTGTTGTGATTGATTGTTAGATAGGATAGAGTCCAGCTGGCCCACCTGTAACCCTCTAAGCTGTTTCATGGTTTTCACATTTGTGTGTCCTGACTAATGCAGACGGTGAAATGTGCACGCGGTTCCATTTACACTACAAGGATACACATTGATCTCCTGTAGATCTGGCTGAAAGGTTAGCTGTGACTTTGCACTTTGGACTTTAGCACTGTGTCTGTGATTATTCTCAAAGTGTGCCAAACCTAGAGCACAGGATAGCCTGCAGCTTGTTGCCTTCCCCTCTGAAGGGCTGACACAGTATAAGATTTCTATAGAATTCAGAATTTACCACTGTGTTTAAGCACCATCGATGTAAAGCATGTACACATCAAAGCGCCTCCAAAGTCTCTGAGCCACTACTTCAATTAGAACTCTTGATGGTGATGATGAATTAAAAATACGTGGATCAATGTGAATCTACCTGCACAGCTTCTCCTCAAAACATCATTTTGTTTTTTCAGCGCTGTGCCACTACTCTGACGTGGAAAGCATTAATTTGCCTTAAGCGGGTATAGCTAATGGCGTGGTACTCCGAATATGCTTTTTCCACATTGTGCTGTTATCCAGAGGGTGGGGTTGCGGCTGTGCATATCCTGCACTTAGCCACAATCATCATCTGCACTAACACTGCTACAGCAGTATTTTTGCGTCTCTTGAGGATTGATTAGACTCGTCCTAAAGCGTGGACAATCCATCTCAACCATTTGATGTAAAGTAGTATCTACATAATGGCACACCAGTTCACAGAGATTATCCAAAATCAATACAAGTTCTCAGATGTGTAACTAGAGGTACTGGATTTCAAAGTGCAATTTTCACTAGAAGATGGTTCCAGAGGGGCAACATTATTGACTGAGGATATGTAAGGTGTCTGTTGATTCAACCCATGACAAAACAAACAATACATTCTGACATTGTAATCATCTAAGAAAATATTATGTAATAAAAGTATGTTGTTTCTTAGGTGTTCTGTTTAATACATGTCTTTTCTACTGATTGAATTGTACAACATAATAGTTTAAACAGAGGTCTTACTTACTTTCTGTTTGTAGAACAGCATAGTATATTACTAGATAAATACTTAAACATTTTACCTGCTAGCAAAATGGATTCCGTGCACATTCAGAGGACGTGCCGTACTTTCCATGTGCCTTTGTGGTGTATGGTGCCAATACGAGCTATCTGAGCGAGGGTAATCCTGTGGTTTTCACACCGGAATGGCTTCCCTGTCTGTATCACACCTTCTGCTAGCTGTTAGCCCCATGGAGAGAGGGAGATAGTCACTTTGGGCACATTATTTTTCATTGACAGATTCAAGGCAGGAAATACCATCTGCACGTGAGGTTACGATTGTTTGTCTCTGCATTTTAACACTAAAGCTGTTTTGTTTTTCTAACATATACTGCAGGCTTACTGCAGAGGCCACCGTCTTTATCTGTGTATTCAGAGATAGAACTGGTGTAGTTACCCACCATGGCCACTAGGTGGATGCAGGTTATGCCCAAGGTGGTCACTTATGGAGGACTTTGCTCTGCAGAAGAGCTGATAGTGGGAATCTCTCGCATAGATCTACTTGCATAAAGCTCCTGACTCACACAGAGCTCCTACAGAAATATTTACAACACACATTCTGCAGGACTGTGGAAGTGCGCTCTGAGTCAAAAGTGCCAGAAACCCCCCCGCTCTCCCCCCACGAGCTTCCCTCATTACCATATGAGTGTCTCCAGCCAGACGGCCTGTATGTGCGTGCGAGAGTGTGTGTGTGTGTGTATGCGTGTGAAAAAGAGAGAGCATGAAATGCCAATGTTTCTATACGTGCAAATGCTTGTGTGAACAATTTGTATGTGTTCATTTAAATGTGGACCCAGTGCATCTCTCACCTTCCCACTAGTCTGAAGCAAAATGAAGTCTGTCTGGCAGTGCATGTCTATTGTGTAGTGCTAATGTGATAGCAGAGATTAGCATTGTAATCCATTTAGCATAGAGCAGCTAATCCACTTTATTACTGTTGAAAAGGAATCAGATAATATTGGCTAGCACCAGCATAGCTGCCTTAATGATTTTAGGCTGATGAAAAATTACTTTAAGATATATTAATAATTACTGTTGCTGATAATGAATCTTGGATTAGTAGTTTTATAACAAACCATATCATTATTTTTGGTTTATTATCTAAGGAATAAAGGTATTATTTGGCCCAGTGTATGCTTTTTATTTATTGTGTGCGTTTTTGTATTCATACAAATCATTCAGCTGAGGTTTGTTTTTTATTTAATTTTAGAGTGCTTTTCATGGAGTATTATTCCTCTAAAATGCCAGGTTTTATATCCGCGCAGATGAAGGTAACTGCTGTCATAAAGCCAAAAAGCCCAGGGTGACCGTGCTTGTGTCGATTAGAAGAGAACAGGTCAACATTATTACATTGCATGTACCAATTATTGTAGCAGTAAGGCCACTGATCTTTGATTCAAATCAGACTTCCTCCCTTGTGTCTTCCCCTCCAGTCCCCGTGTGACTAAACCCGCCACTGTTGCATGCTTGTGGACATGCTGTGCGCTCCCTGGTGGCTCATTTGTTTTGTTGGTGGTCAGATTGAGGGATAATATACAGGAGCTTCCCCTTGAAGCCTGTCTGCTCCCTGGTGACTGTGGATCTGTCCCAACACAATAAAACTCTATATTCAGCCACTGCTATAGACTGTCAGCCCTTTAACTTCGCACAGCAATTGACTCCACACTTTATGCAATGGAGGTAAGCTGATAGGCACATCTCTCCATGCATGCACATGCACACACATGCCGTGTACTGCGCACATATGCACAGCACCTAAAATTAACTCACCCAATTGGGCAGATTAGATAACCCCACCTGCTGAATCTGGCCCTGGCTCGTGTGCAAGTTTCTTTCTTCTTACTTTCTTCTCTTCTTTCTCTCTCCTATTTGCCTTCTGTTCTTTTCTTTGCAACTGACCCTAGTGCATACAATGGTTCCCAGTGGAAGTGTGTGAGGCTTTGATAAAAAGAACTCATGGTTCTTTGAGATCAAGGTCACTACACAAGCCAAGCAGGAGGCACAGCGAGAGAGGAAGAATGACTGGGAAACAAACACGGGGGGAGAATCGGGTGAAATCAGGGTGAAAGATGGTGCCTGTTTAAAGAAATGTCATGTTGTGAAACTGGATATCAGTAGAAACAGCAGGGCAGGGTAGTCCTTAAACTGCACCCAGTCTACTTAGGTTTCTGTCTTTGCTATACAATAGATGACTGTCAAAGCAAAGACAAAGGAAAGTTCCATTGAACCAGCAGAACTTTTTCTGTTCTGCGGGATAAAGTGAAAGCGGAATCGACTGGTATTGTCCCTTCCTATAAAGAACATGTCTATGGTGTATCCTAAAGCTAATATTAATCCTTCCACCTTGATGATGGAAAAAATAAAACCTTGAGTTAGAGAACATAACACCATGACCCGTGGTGCATACAAATAGTCAAGCCTTTTCTTAACAATAAATTTCACAAGGTAAGGCTGAAATACATGTACGTGCCCTTCAGTTGTTTTAATCCAGTCCCTAAAAGAGATGTCTCGGCTCTGTATTCATTATCATTTTACCAAATGGTTCAGTCAGAGCAAGTCAGACTTCTTGACCTTAAACAGACTTTAGTTTAGGGTGGGCCAGCAGTGTCTTTTTTTTTTATGATATGCTGACAGAGAGAATACAGAGCGCGTGTTGTCATGAGCTTATTATAATTAATCATGAAATGACTCACCTGTCTGCTCCACCATCTGCTTCCTGTCCAATTATCTCCTGTTTGTGCCTGTTACCTGTGAACCCTTAAGTGCTGAAGAGCACAAAGAACTACCAAGAGTCATCACAACTTTAACAAGACTTGCTTCACACCTGTCCACAAGCCCACAAAGGCCTGTGCATGTCAGCGTGTATTCTACTGGGTTCTGAAAGTTGCTTGGGTAGGAATGTGTCAGAACTACGTGTTACTGCAAAATTAGAGACAGAGGAGCAGATTTAGAAAGGATCATTTGGAGCGCTCCCTGTGTGTGGATGTGTGTATGTGAAGCGATGTAAGCAGATGTTCTGGCACAACCCCGACCACTTCCATCACATCACCAGCGGTGAGTGGGGCCAATTCCATGCACTTTCTGCTGAGTAAACTCACCTAGGGGCCCATAGACCACACCTCTTGCCCAGATGCCTTATTACCATAATTACTTTTGAATGGCTCAAACTGTGATCGAGAAAGAGTCGCTTCTCAGATACAGCAGTAAAAGCTGTGATGCATGGGAAAATCCTCAAGCAGTATGCACTGGATGGTTTTGCCAGTAATAACATCCAAAAGTACCTTTTTAATGATTCCTAAGTTCCTATTTGCACACTTTGTTGTCCTAAATGCTACCTCTGTTCCATGAGCAAGTCCTTCTTTGTGGAAGGCGACAACACTCTTTCTCACTTTGGGGTTTTTCTTGGTTTTGTTTTTGTTTTTTTAAATCAGTTGTTCTTTATTTCTGTTATATTTTCAGCAGTTAACACAGTCCAATTTGCAGTAACTTGTTAATGAATTGTAAAAATATTTTAATTGCAGACGTAGTGAAAGTAAATTGTAATAAAACAGGTGTTGCTGGCTTTTAAATATGCTTCGGTACCTCTGGAGTACCAGTGCTAACCTAATATTCGCTTGGTTGTTGCATTTAAAGCGCCAAAAAAGGATGCAAAAAAAAACCCCAAAAACACTGACCGGGGCGCTCTCTCCATGTCAGATGTTAATTATTATAGCTGCTTCTAAGACAAGGAGTGCAATTGCTTAGCATTTTCTTTTCCTAGATCAATAGATATTCAAATAATTCAACTCTCTGCACAGTTGGCACTAGCACAATAAGTCTAAATAACAGCGCCAGCAAAAATTCACTCGCTTTCTAATAGGTTTTGAATGTTATTATTTTAATACCTATGAAACAATGTTGGCGCTAAAGTGATTAGAAATGCATAATAAATATATGAATTTTTTATGTGCTTCTATGTTTTTCCAGATCCGGGTAGATGGCTCGTCGCGTGCCCTTCAGTATGAGACGGTCCAGGCTGTGGAGAATGGACCCATCCTCAGAGACATGGCCTTCTCTTCTGACCACCACTACCTCTATGTCATGTCTGAGACCCAGGTCGGACACTCAAACAAACACATACATTAAAAATCCTCCCTGCTGACTCAATATCATAACCACTGGCATTTATCATTTTCTTATGTCAGAGGGTAGAATAACCTTTGGTGTGGCATAGAGGATGTCATTACATCCTGGCTAGAGGAGAGAAAAGGATTAGATGGCCCAATGGATGCTGTGACCATGTCTTTTTATAGAAACATACTGTGAGGGTAGAGCTGGAGTGAATAAATGTGTTGAATTATAGGGAGCGAGGAGAGTGGTCTTAGTTCACTTCTGTCTGTGCCGAACAGTGCTGGTGTGTATGTCTCTGCACAGGCAGATTCACACATGCACACTATCTCCCTTAGTACCTTTGATGACATGGAATGTGGGGCGAAATAGCAGCACTCTGTGTAATGGACACAGACACAGAGTCTGTGAACACCTCTATCAGAGGCAAAACCTCGCCAAAATAGCCATGGAAAGTCACGTAAGTGCACATTCCTGTGACCAACAGTGTTAGATATTCACTTTCTCTTTACATTCCACACACAAAGACGCACGGCCGCAGCCATGTACTTAAATTATATTTTATGTGTGGGAATGATGAATTATAGGTTGAGCCAAACGTTGTCTGCATGCATGATGTAAGCACTCAAATGACTGAACATAAATCATGTGACGTTACGAATATCAAGCAATGAAGTCCTTTTGACTTAGAAATGTCCAAAATTCCTCTTCAAAAATGATTTCACTTGTTAATTTTCCTCACAGGGAAATTACCTTAAATGAGTCCTGATCCTGAAAGCTGAGATTTTGTCACGGAAACAGTAAATGCACAGACATGTAGCGTTCAGCTGTGATGAAAGAAGTACTCAGATGCTTTAGTCAGCGAAAAGTAGCAAAACCACCATACAAAGCATTACAACTGAAAGTGTCTCAAGTAAATGAATGAATGAAATTAAATGAAAAATACTTTATTTATCCCAGACGGGAAATTCAATTCTCAAAATATTATTAGCTTTAATTTGTTTTACATAATATAAAGTGCTTGTGGTGAAAAATCAGGATTTGTGTGTGATCCAGGAATGCATAGTCAGCATTTTACTGTTCTGTATCTAGACAGTTGTGCGAGTTGTAACTACTTTATTGAAGAGATGCACAACATATAACTGCCAATATATCACTGTCCCATCAGCAAGAAAAGGGTTAAACAGTTTTAGGGCTCAGAGGTTTAGAGGTTTAGAAAGAAATATTGTTAATAACTTGATAAAGGATCTAGACACTGCTTTATTGCAAGTGGTGACAGGCCACAAAGGTTCTGAACCATTGATTTTTATGTTATCTGCAAATTAGGGAAGTAGAAAATTTGCCAAATAAATGCAATGGCAATAAACTGCAATGTTTAAAAAAAATAGTAATCTCAATCACTACTAACAGTTTCCAGGCGCTCAAATAAAAGTACTTGAGGATTGTACTTAAGTATAGTAATTACTCTGTTACATTTCACCATGGCAACATAAACAGTCTCTTTCTAACAATGCGTTGTTTAAGTGTTAGCAATCAAATCATACAGGCCAAATGAAGCCGCCAGTGGGTCTCTTTCTCTGTTCACTGTTTATTATTAATGTGACTGTTAGAAATAATATTGCAAAAGCCCTAAAATAGAGATAATATGCATATCATTCCCTCTCTCCCTCCTCTTTATCTCCTGCCACCCGCAATCAGGCCACTGCCACTGCTGTTTTGTTGGCATCACTAGCCTAGTTACCCCTGTACATTGTCTCCGGCTTCCAGAGGATTATAGACCTCTCTGGCACCATGCTGTGTCAGTATTTGCCTAATGTAGTGCATTGTGTTTATGTGTGTGTGGAAATGTGTGCACATTTTAAGTGGCCAGATTATCGTGATGACACTTTAAATATCAGACGGGCCAATGCGATGAAGGTGCCCTTTCAAATGCAGCTCTCATTGCCTCTCCTGAGGTCTCAGTCAGTCCATCTTTAGAGACAGCAGGAAAGGAAAGGCAGGAGAACAAGTGAGCAGAATAAGGACATTTAGGATTCTATTTGTCATGGCATCCAATTACCACTCTTTTGTGCAATTCTGTTAACCAGCAATGTAAGAATTTGTCCCTCCCCGCCCCCCTTTTGGATTGCAGTGCATGTAATTGGGCTTATAAAAGATATTACAGAATAACAAATGAATTATTAGGAATATTTAATTTCCATTCCTTCCCATTATGTTAGATTCCTTTATGTCTCACTGTTATTGCCCAACATCGTGTTACAAATTTAGCATTTTTAATTTGCATGCCAATTAGCTTATATTGAAAAAAATCAACCAAGTGAGTTCTCCAGTAGTGGTTGTGTGCGTCTGTGTGAGGCCTTCGAAGTAATTAGTCTATTAGCCCAGTTACGGGGCTGCCCTCCACTAACTGTTTAGTAGGAACATTTGGGAATTACCATACACACAAATATAGAAAGCAGTTAATGAACACGCCACATACACAGAACACACAAAAACACACTTAAAAAGCTAGTGTACAAACACACGCTTCTTCAGCGCTGCAGGGTTTATAGAACAAGATGAGAGTGAGTGAATAAAATCAGTGTGGCTTTATTTCACTGATCCACTTAGAAATCTTTTCACTTTTTTGATGTTTGAGCAAATATCCCTGCTAGCTCTGTATGTAAATGTAAGTTCTTACCGATTTTTGCTCACTAATCAGGCCTGAGTCACTCTGACTGATATTTTCATTTCATTATAAAACCTTCAAGACTCCCTATAATGTGCATTTAAAGGTTTGTCTAGATTTTTTTTTTTTTATGTTTTAAGGTTCAAACACATTCTTTTTCTCTTTCTTCTCTTTTATTTGCTGCAGCATTTTTTTTTTAACCTTCTGAAACACTCCATCTTAGCTCCTGTCTCTTTAAGGCCTCTCTCGAAAAGCCCAGTCTTCTCTGATTGGTCAGCTGACAAAAGCGAGGTAACGCTGGTTAGAGGAATATGTAATAAATACCGCTCTAGTGAGGAAATAATGTTGAACTGTGAGGCCAACTCATTCTCTGAGCGTTATGCAAAAGTGTTACATGGTGGAAAAGCCTCGACTTCCAACCAGGTGATTTAGGCAGGTAAAGAAGAGTGTTTGTCTTAGGAGAAAATAAGCTTCTTTGGCATAGACTTTGGGCTTTGCAAATGTGGAGAGCTTTTACATGAACAAAAAAACATATCAATGTAAAGGGAAAGCCCCCCAAAAAAACATCTGGGGTCTTCGTTGTTCGAATCAGTAGAGTTGATCAGGTATTTGTGATTTTTCATTTAGATTCAGAAAAAAATATAGCTTTATTATCACTCATTGCCTGTCCTTATTTTTCTGTCAAACAGAACCCTGTTTCAGAATGTCTGCAGCCATTGAAGGAGATGAGTGCAAATTACTGAATCTTAAAAGTAGAAAACGTGGCAACAATATTTTGGCATTACATGTTTGTTCTTACAGTTTTTTTTTGTTTTTTTTTCAGCAAGTTGGTTCTTGAAAATTCCTATGTAAACTGGCTAAAGCTGAGCTGTTTCCTGTCAAGCTGTGGCCTCAAGCCAAAACAAGTTTCTGTTAAAGGTCAAAGAGGATTCCAGAATGTTGTAGAAATCCAAGGAAAGATATACTGTGACAGGATCCATTGTCCACATTTTTCCAACTCCTGGAAACAATCTTGTGAAAATAATTAGTTCATTAATGCACTTTCATTTACAAATTCCGATATAGAGCGAATGTTACTCCGCTGATTTTAAAAGTTCCTTGCCTGATCAGTATTCAGAGTTAAATGTCATCTTGGATTACTTGGGTTTTGTTTTTGTCTACCTCGCAGTGAAGTTCAAAAGGCACGTTGTGGTCATCTTAGTATGCAGCAGTATTGAGTGCAGCACTGCTTGCTGGATCATTGGGATAGTTAATACCACCTTGCACATTCCTGATTCCCAGCAGTGGCAAACGCTATTAAAGCAGCCTGAGTTGGTCGATGGATAAAGGCAACCTGCTGTGTCCGGGGCCTGGGACCCAGACACTCGGAGAGAGAGTGTGATATTTAGAACAACAGAGAAATACATACAAGGGCAACACATGATAGAAAGAGAGGAGCAAGGGTGCCCACAACAGGAGGCTGAGAACAGAGCTGGTCGATAGTGCTCGTCCCATGCTGTTCTTAGCCTTGAAATACTCCCCCATGGATTGGTTATGCCAGGCATGGACCAGGAGACAGCACACCTCTGCATCCTGTCTGGTTCGGTAGTGCACAGTGAAGGTCAGGTACTGATGATGGGGGAGTGAAGGTGGTCTTCAGGGAAAGGCAATTAAAAAGCATCAACAGTGGAGTTTGTAAAAAGACAAGTTTTGTGTTAAAGTATGCATTTCATTTGTGTGTGTTTTTTGTACACCGCTGGGGAATCCCTTTGACAGGCCACTTGAGTTTCTAGTATCACTGATCCCAGCAGTCAATAGTGAAGACAACTCGGCCAAAGTTGAGAAACTGCTGTCTAAACTTCTCCTACTAATTAACTCCAAAGAAATGCAATCCTTGTCCTCACTGCAATCATCGCTCTCTATCACAAAGTGAATTAAAGAAAGCAAACATGATTACTCGGGCTGTGTGATTGCCCAGCTCAGTATTTTTCTTTATTAGCGAACAAATTTATATTCTCTGATCTAGCTAGCAAAGCCATTTTCTTTGCAAACTTATCGAGTATTGTCACTCTCCATCGCAAAGCAAAAGAATGTAAATAGAGTTACTTGGGCTCTGTGAGGATATTACACTCGGATAATGCATGACAGCTTTTTCCCGTGTTGTTTTAGCGCTTCGACAATTAACTGATCAATTATAAATAAATACGGCAGGACCACTGGAACACCTTGGCGGAGAAGTATAAAATCCAGCTTCAGGAATTGGGTATCATGCTGAGAGTCACTCTATACCCCGCTTGTCTGTGTCAAATTATACACTCGTTAGAGAAGGAAGCTCGCCAAACACAAACACACATTCTCATGCAGTATTGTGCGTTGTAATTTTCTCATCCTTCATTTTTTTTCTACTGTGCTTGTTAAATCTTTTTTAATTCTTTCTTTCCTCCATCCTGTGACTATGTAATCTTTGCTGAGTTTGTTTTTCTTACAGGGTTAGAGTTTTCTCTCCTACAACCCCTATTCTTTTCTAAGAGGATTTGTAAAGCGAATGAGGATTCAGCCTTCTGCGTTTTTTTCCCCCCCTCCTCTTTCTTTCATCTCCTTTCTTTCCATCTTTCTTTCATTTCTAACCCTCTCTGACTACCCATTGTCATCTTTTACCATACGTCAACCCCCAAAGCTCCACTGCTTAATTTTTTTTCCCCTATTCCTCACTAGCAAAGTAATCTGTCATCCCTGCACTCTTATTAATCCAGTGATTGGCTGTCCTCTAATTGGATATTTCTCTCTATCTCCCTTTCACTCACACGCTCACACACACATAGACACAAGTCATCCTATTAGTGGGTTAAATAGATGTTCTGGTATAAAGAGGACAGTCAGATTATAGAACTGGCTGTGATTATGGATGTTAGGGTTGCAGTTTGAGTGACAGGGCCAGGTCAATCCCACTGTTAATATGAGCTGGTACAGTAGTCCACTACTGTGTCACTATGCTGTTAACACTGGTTCATTTGTCAGCCACACTGAGAACGCCTGGGTAGAATGAATGAGCTGCTGTCAGTGGATGTTAGGGGTCATTTCACCATTAGTAAAAAGTAGTAAAAATACAAATCACACACCAACATTTATATGCTATAAATATATTTATTGCACTCTGGATGTGCTGAAGAGCTACTGACAGTGATATGAATAACTTATGGAACCATTTAAATGCATAGGTTCTTTCTTTTCCATCTTTACCAAATAATCTTTTCAAAATAGAATAAAAAAAGCCACAACTGTATTACTCATGGGTAGCCAACGTGAAGATAGGCAGCAATAACAAATAATTATTTCAGCTGTTATATATCCCTTTTTGCAAAAAGGAAAAAGTGTTCAACTCGACAAAAAAAACATTTTAGTTGTCAGTAATGTATCCAGTTGCATTAATCTCACAAGTTGCCATAATGGATTTTCTGACCTTCTGCGCTCTGAAATGCACAACACTGTGACTTTGAATTACCTGAGGAATATAGTACATGTTTGGATCTACAGTACCACACATTATACACAACTGTCTAAGTAGCATTTGATGTCAAATGGAATAAAAGTGACTTCTGTTTGGACCCAATCATGAGAAAGTAATTTCAAAGAATATGATTTTGATAGCAGAGCACATTACTGTGCAGCTGGCTGTGCTGAGACTTGACATGAGTTTGAGGGCATTTGGGGGCTGTTCAAGCTGTTGTTTGTTGTGTCTTAGTCATTCAATCCATCCTTAAGTGTTCCCATAGCCATACCATTACCCTACAGCAACCCAGGAAACACATTAAGTTATCCTGCCAACCACTCTTGAGTGAGTCAGGGGTTAGATTTTATCTGGCATGTTCCTACATGGCCTCCGTGCTCAGGTTATTCCTTTTATAACCTACCAAGGCTTTACATTCAGCATTTAAACTGTTGCTGGAAAGTGCTGCCACTGCCACATTCATTGTGCTCAATTATTTATATTCAGTGCAGCAAATGCAGATCTGTAAGTGTGAATTATTGAAAATGTGTACTATAGTGGGGTGAGATCGTTCAAAGTCAAATGCTTTTTTCTGTTCCGAACCCCCCGAGGGAAATCCGACAAGCCAATTTGTGGAAGTATCGCGTCTTCGCATCTCATCAAAGATGTTTAATACCAGCATCCTTTAATTTCTATCAGCGGGAAACTTTTTACCGCATCCCTTAGAGTGTGGCTTCCTCACCCTTCTAGTGTGCGGCTGTGAGTTATGAAGGTGTTTAGATGTGCATATTATGTTGTGTCCCAGTTTAGCTGCAGGCTGACTGTGGTCTAACAAGGCAAGTGAACAGAGCTGATATGTTGCAGCCATCGCTGCCTGACGCGCTTCTGAAAAATGTCAACAAAGTGGGGCAGACAAGGTTGGAGTGAACTCTTGGCTCACTCAAAGTCCTTTTTGAAGTTTTACCTTTGTCTCCTCTCTTTCTCTCGCGTATCCACTCTTGCCGTCTCTCAGCATGTTTCTCAATCTATGTTCTCAGTTTGTGTACCTGTCTCTTCTGCAGGCCCATTATTCTATAAAACAGACAGATATTTTATGTAATTTGTCATTCATGTGAGTCAACATTCAGCATCTTTCTGACAGCATCTTGGCTACTGGAAACAGTCCAAGCTGTGCACTCAGTCTTCGTGATACAGGCCTTATTTTTACCCAAGCGATGCCTCATGGCAAGATGAAGCAGCCTGTGCAGAATTAGACACTTTCTGTATGTGCCAATGGGAGACCTTGACCATCATGTGCTCGACATGGTTTTTGCACAGAGGACTGACAATGTAATGGGACAACATTAGCAGATGTTAGGGCAAGTTGTACTATAGGAATTTGGCAGGCTTTAGCTTTTGGGTGCCTATTTAGTAAGCACAGACATATCAGAGATGACAGATGGTAAAAACATAGCAGAGTCTGCATCACACAGGAAATTCTAATCTCCAAACTATTATTAGTGAACTGCTTCAAGCTAGTTTAGCAGCTTTCTTCCCTTTGTGTATGGGGGGCTTACTCTCTTTGGAATGGAAAGATAAGTGAAAATGATTGATTGTATCCGAGTCATTTGTCATGCGCTGACAGTCCTGACAGTGCAATGGATGGCTTTGTCATTTAACCTCTGCGACGTCAAATGAAAACAATATTGCACTTGCAGCCACTGGCCCGCTCTGTTAACTGAGTTTATGATATAATACCGTTGGTTGGTGTTTGACGGATTGAGCGGTGCGTCAGCTGTGGCGAAGCAGTGGGTCGTTGATTTGTCCCTCGCTTCATTTGACTCCCACGTCAATCTCTCCTCCATCCAGCTGGAGAGGAGAGAGGTGGGACACAGGAGGACAAGAAAGAAGGAGAACGGCACCAGTAAATGAATGAGAGAATAAATGACAGACTGAATTGATATTCTGCGCTGGATAGAGAAGAGAATAAGAGACCAGAACTTGAAGGCTGAAGTTGAGAAGAAACAGATCGTTGAGACCACTTATAATAAATAGACACTGACATTGGCCTGGTTAGAAGGGCTGTTTGTATACTTCACATTATCCTGAGGTGCTGAAAGAACTTGAGTTTTAGGCATTATAGAAAGACTTTGCATGGCAGCATGCTGATGATTGGTTGAGGATTTCAGGCCTGTTTCCATTTGCAAGACATACTGTTGTCATAATAGCAGGTCAGGAATTATTATTCATATCCACCGCCACGTATATGAATCATGATTTTACTTAAGAGGCTTAATGATCGTCGCTGATTCGCTTGCAGTCGTCAGCACAACTTGAGGATATATAATTGCAGACAGCTGCTGTCGTAGGCAGCAATATATCTTTGTCACACGCACAAAAATTGACAGTGTTTTAACAGTGACCAAATAACACTACATCACATACATTTACCCAATTTATTTCTTTTTAATTCCTGTTTCCCGGCCAATAGTAACGACAGACTGCCAACGCTGTGCTGAACTAATGAACAAACTCACACCAGGGAAGGAGAAAAAGACGAAGCTAGCCTCGGGGAAGAAGAGGGAAGATAAGAGAAGTTCAGTGTACCCTACAGGCTGTAAAGCAGGATTGGACTATCACTTCAATTTCCCTCTCTCTGTTCATTTGGAGTGGTGTAGTTTGGCTGCAGGTGGAATCCCTGTTTAATTACAAGTGGAGGGCGCAGGAAAAGAGAAGGATAAAGAGAGGAATAGAGATGAGGCCGAAGAATTAGTTGATAATAAAAGTCTCTGCAGGTTTAATAAATGATCATTTTCCCGCTGCAGGTTGACTCGAATGCTCCTGGCATTGTGTAAGGAGAATAAGGGGAGACAGAGAGGAAAGGAGAGAGGAAAGAAAAACAAAGTTAATCTTTATTATCTCCTCGGAGTGGAGTGATTAAGTTCTTGAAGTGAAAATCCTAAATACGCTAAACCAAAGATTCTCGCTCCCTTTCCTCCCTTCACACCCATCTCCTACAGATGCGATAGACACATACACACTTACTGTATATAACATTATTGTACCACCACAGCAAATGATCAAGTGTGTCTTCATCTTTCTCCCTGAACATTAAGGCATCAAGTACTTCTGTAATCTCTGCCTTTTTTAAAAGCATGATTATATTCAGCAGCTTCCATCTCGCCCTATTGTGAAAGGAGGGAGAGTGCAGGGTGTAATGGCTGTCATTTACTCACCTGAAACAGGAGGGAATTATAAATGCCATGCACCCCATCCTTTGTATTTATCCCTGCTGATATGATAGTGCAGTCATAGTGAAGAGACAGTGAGCCATAATGGTTGCCTCGCTGGCAAAGCCCACGAAGAAGATAGCATGAAATGAATGTGATATCGAGATGAGAGGGACAAGGGGTGCATTGGGTCGTTTAGCCACCAAATCCCTCAATTTTTTGATAAAAGAGGAGACAAAAGTGTTGCTTGCTACAGTGTGTGTGTGTCTGTGTGTGTGTGTCAGATAGAGAACAGAGGCTCTGGAGAGATGATGAATGTATGATCTTACACACCTCAGAGCGTCTGAGTGACAGAGACAGACAGACAGAAACTGGGGGGGAATGAATGATATCAGGACGTGTGCTCTGGAACAGAGGGCTCACATTGGCACCCATCGCCTCCTCCGGGCTCTGAATGTGGTGTGTGTTTGTCTTTATTTGTGTGTGTTTTATCTGTTGACAAAACCATCTCCCCAGATGCAGGCGTCTGAGGCTTCGATAGGCATCAGGAGGTCCCTTCCATTCTACAGCCTAAGTCTAATTCTCTGTGTGTTTTTTTTTTTTTTGTTGTGTACGTGTGTTCTTGTGGGTACTGTGGCTATCGGTATATCTGCCACTGGTGAAGTGTTGAATTATAAAGCGTTGAGATACGGTGGCATCGTTCGCTACACTTCTGTCTGGGTGCTTAGCTTTTATGGCAGATCACAAGATGACAAACCAGTCGTTGCGGTGACATGGTTACATAGATGACATAAATGCGCACATGGACAGACGCGGGCAAATTGTGGCTTTTACACACTCGTGATAAAGCTTTGGCAGCCGAAATCCCTGCATAGGCTATCACAATGGCCTTTCTCTTCAGTAACTAAGAGGTTATTTAGCTGGCAGTGAGGTGAAGCGGTGATGGATCTTAAGAGGAGTAGCCGGCCTGGTGGAGAGTGACAGGAAGGGAGGAAATGTATCTTGTGAGATGCATTGTTCAATGAAGATCAGCGCCGAGTCTGATCATGTGCACAAACCGTTGCTCCACTATCTTCCCGATTCCATCTCAAACTCATTCCCTTTATCTACCTAATGCAAATATGCCTTTACACAGTAGGGAGGGCAAAACATACGAGCTGTTTCTTTCCCAAAGCACACACACAAGCTTAACACACAGAGATGCACCTGCATTGTCTCTAATCTGTAATAGCATGCAGGATTCCTCTTGACTTTGACAAGGAGATACGCCCCCTCTGAATTCATTGTGTGAATCTATGCCAGTGTGTGTGTGCACACATGCTGTCTGAGTATGCTATTTATAGTACTTGCAGAGATACACAGAAGATACATAAATGTAGCGAGTCAGAGGGGGAATGATGCAACGATGTGTTTTTAAGTGTATCTCCATCATACCACTGTGTCAGCGTCGGACTTCAGTGATAGTATGTGCATCTGTGCGCACATGTTTTGGAATGTGAATTCCACCATGAGTGTGTGCAAAACTGACTTGACTTGGTGTGTTTTTTTTATTTGAGCAAGAGGCTGACAGGCAGAGATGTGCTGTGTGATAGTCTGTGCGTCCAACAGAGAGAACCGCCATCAGTGCCAGGCTGCGCTTTAGAGATACCACTAAGCATAGACATTTCTGATCTCTTGTTACATTCAGTCATGGCCTACATTGCATGGTTTAATTATGGTCTCTTTATACCCTCAAATGTGGAATTTAGTCTGTAAAATGTGCTGCGAAGACATGTATAATTATATCCAAATGTAAAAAGAGAAACCAATATGCAAAATAATTTGATCCTCAGCACTTATTGTAGGTGGTGCACTGAAGAGGTGATTTGTTGATTTGAGACCTAAATTACATCAGTGCACTAAACCCATATCTGCTCAAGCAAGCTGTGCTTGTGCTGAATCCATGTTCTGACCTTGTGCCCAAAGAAAATATAGATTTCTTTTTTGCTTTTTACTGCAACTTTGGTGTTTGTTTTCATTACCTTGTATTAGTATATCCATTCTCTGTACTGTGTACTGTATGCATATCAGTGCAAAGGCGCAGTCATTTTGTGCGAAAATAGCCCATGAGAAGACTTCATGTCTTCAGTATTGTGCTGCAGGGTTTATTTTTGTACAATTCCTTGAGAAGTAACTGTACGATCAAAACAGATGAATAGATATGTGATAATCAGCTTGTAAGTCCTTGTCCTTGATGAGCCTTCATCTGATTTTCCATTAAGTACAACTGTGGCCAGTGGTGATTTAGCTGTACAGTACACATGTAGTATTATTCATCCACACTGATTATGCAACCTTCAGGTATCATTCTTTTGAGGTTGGAGTCTAAAATGTTTGTTTTTCAAGTTTTGAAAGAAAACATTTGTTAAGGATACCAAGGAATCACCAGGTATCAGTTAGAGAACGGTGAAAACATTTGCTAATGCTCATCTTTACCCAAAGAGTTGTTATTTCAGTACTGAATTCCAGCGAGTACGCAGGCACACATACACATCCTTGTTGCCTCTTACCCTCATCATAACCCAATATCAGTCCCACGCTGATGATGTCGTCTCCCTTTCCTGGCTGTCATCAGTGAGCAGCGACAGTGACAGCGGTCATCCACCAATGACGGGTCATTAATCAAAAGTGCCAGCAACACCTATTATTGCGCCATGCAGTTACCATGGTGACAGGAGGAGGGGACAGCTGAGATCTACCTCAGCTTTGCCCCTTGCACTCATTCACTCACGGCCCATGCCAATCAGTGCCAGTCAATGCCAGTTTGAATTGGCAGGGCCATATATCATAATAGATGGATGGCTGTCCTAAGTGGCCGAGGTTCCCACAAGGAGCCAGCTGGATGGGAGAAAGATGGACACTGTCAAGCAGTAACAGTTTCATAAAAATCAATCATGATACAAAATACTTTGCATATTACTTTGGTTGGCTTGTTTTTGAAGTTGATGTGTATGTTCCTCGAAACCAAGACTTTAAGTTTTGCTGGATTTATTTTGTTGTCTGGTTGCTATGACAGAACAAGCAGAAGGCCTAGAAAGTGTTGTTACTAATCAGCCACTGACCACTGCAGGAACTCGCAGACTGTTTAAAGGCGGCCTGAATCTTGTTCTGACCCCATAAACCGCCTCTGTAGAACCTCTTTGAGGGGCATTCCAACTCCACAATGGACAAAGCAAGGCTTAGAGGGCCGATTTTGGGGCTATTCTAGTACCTGCCCCACATTCCTGCAGTGGAATATAGTAAAATTAGGAGCCTCCCATCACATCTACAGTGACATCTAATAGAGACAATTTACAGCTACCTTAAATATTGATGCTAATAATGTGCTGAGTCATTCAGGGTGCAGACAATGATCTGGCAACAAGATATGTAATGTTGTGAGTAAAAGACACAGCTATTGCTATCACCTCTCCACCTACACATGCTTTGACCATCTGACTGCAACAAGCATCTGCCTGTAGTTTGTCTACCTGGACTCCTTCACCATTATCCAGTGAATCCTACACCCTGTACACTCCCGTGAATCACCTTTTTGTCATCGTAGTTGATATTTAAAATTGAGGGACGTTTTGTAAGTTTTCCTGTTGCGGTTTTGTTTATTAGCATTAATTTATCCATTTTCTTTCTCATTCAGACATTGGAAGCAAGCTTGCCAATGTTTATATCACATTCAAATTTCTGCTATGCCATACCTAAACACTGCATTTCTCATATCTTGGAACGTTACATTTCTCTGGTATTTCACACGCTCTATCTGTCTTGTTGTAGTGTTGTTCGTCTTATAATTTTGCTCATCTTCACACCATTCATATATTGAACATTTAAGCTGAATGTGTCTCTATTGTGTTTTAACCCTGTTGCATTTTCCTCTGCAGCTGTCGAGGGTGCCAGTGGAGGCCTGCGGTCAGTACTCGACCTGCAGTGAATGTCTTGGATCAGGAGATCCTCACTGTGGCTGGTGTGTTCTGCACAACATGTAAGTCCAACTACAATTGTAACTAACCTGCACACACACTTCCACAAATACTCACATGTCTGTAAATCTCTCTTCTCATTCACCCCTGAAGCATGAAAAGACTATGATTTGTCAGTTCCTTCCCATTCATTTACTAAGGCTTCAACATACTAACCAGACATTGTGGGGGATGAGGTATTTGTGTTGTTCGGCCCCCCCACCTCCATGACGCCTGGGCTCATGCCCAGCCCTTTAGCCCTTAAGCACTCAGGGACATCTCTAGCCAACCTGAGCCATGTCTCAGATTGCTTTCCTGGGGCTCACCGTTGTGCCAACGTTGCCTTCAGATCCATTACCAAACCTAACCACTGCCATTGTTTACTAGCCCTGAAACCAGAGCCTGGTGAGAGCAGAGACTGGTGGCCACTGCCAAAGTTGTGATGGGCACCACGCCAACCTTCAGGAGTTGACACGAGGAGTGATAGTTTCTGTTGTTGTAGAAAACTGTTGAATAAGATCTCAGAGATGATCTCATTAACTATAAAATACTCACTTTGCCTTGCTAACCTGTTCCCTTTCCTTGCATTTTTTTTTTCTTCCTTCACTTTTGAGATTGTGTGTGTCTGTCTTTCTCTCCTTCAAATGCACAAGCATGCACACACAGATACGCACAAATTCACAAACACCCCAGCTGCTGTCAAACCCTTGTCCCTCAAGATTGGAGAGGGAGATAGAGCTTGCTAGGGGGCAGGGAGATTTCCCACTCCACTGTAAATTGAAAATTGGTTTCTTGTGTTGGTGCAAGCCCCAGGGTAGAGTGTGTGTATATATGTGTGTATGTGAGTGAGACTGAGTACATTTAGCACCTTCATCCCTGCTGGCACTGAGAGGACATGGGGAGGGCAGAGAAGCAGTGGGATTGTGAGAGGAACCTAGAGAGGAAGAAAAAAATGGACATGGAAGGCAGAGAGAATAAGAGATAAATGGCACAATGAAAAAAGAAGGATTTAAGGTAGAAGATTAATAGACAATCGATCCTGTGAAATTCAAAGAAAGACAAAAACAACAAAAAAAGGTATCAGGATGATCATAGTGTGTTCTAAGATCTAGGAGAAGGGAGGTGTCAAAGAGTCTTAGTGAAGAAAAAATGTGATTTCATGTGCAAGAGAGTGAAGAAAGGAAAAAAAAAAAAGAGCATGGATGTATATGACGTCTCTAGGGTACAACCACACTTTGATGGGTTATGGTTCACAAATTAGAGGTTACAATGTATGGATGTGCAAATCATCAGTCCAGACGCTTCATCACAGTTTCTTATACACCCTCTCAACTTAACCAGACATCATTCAACCATGCAGCGTATTCTAGCAGATCATTTAATTTAAAAATAATTTGTTCAAAGACTGAAGTTTAAGGATAAAAAAAAAAACCCAAAAACAAATTAACATCAACCAATGAGCAGCCATTGTGCAGATATTCGGAACGTACTTGCAATTTAAAACAAGTTGGACTTAAGTTCTTGCCTGAAGTGTGACTGTATGTGAATATGGAATGTATGTAGGTATGTGAGTGTATGTTTGTCTGTGTGTGTGTGTGTGTGTGTGTGTGTGTGTGTATATAAACCCGTTAACACTCTTGACATCCTCACAGTCAGAGCAAATGGGTGGCCACAGATTGGCCTGTCACACTTATCCTGATAGAATTGGCTCACCTCGGCTCACCTCCGTCTTAACACACAAGCCCCCCCAAGGCCAGACCTACAAATGCACAAACCCTCCTTACTGGAGAGTCACAAAAACAAGAATAGAGCCCGAAGAGAGAGAGAGAATATAACTAAAATGCCACTTTAGTAGATCTTAGGTGCCTCAATGTTTGACCAGCATAAGGGCAGAAAAAGAGATTAGTTTCTGCTGTGTGTGTCTGTCT